>NW_027171252.1:37500-155000 GCF_036898095.1 Palaemon carinicauda
TCGCTCGACATCCTGCCTGGCTGCTCGCCGCTCGACCTCCTGCCTCGCTAAACGTCCGACGTCCTAGATCTTAGGACGCTCGACGTCACGAATAGCAGGACGCTCAACTTCACGCTTTGCTGGACAATCTAGAACACGCCCTGAAGGACGTTCCATGCTACAAAAAGAAGGACGCTCGACATCTCGCCTTACTGGCCGTTCGGAAGCATTTCCTGTAGGACGTTCACCATCACTGTTCATAGGACGTTCGGCGCCTCGCTTTGTAGGACGCTCGACTTCCCGAATGGTAGGATGTTCAACATCATGTGTTGTAGGACAATTAACGTCACGTTTACCAGGACGCTCGGCGCTACGCGCTGTTGAACGCTCAACGCGCCTAGACACTTGACACTCACTGTCACGCCTTGCTGCTTGACGCCTAGCGTCACGTTTGCGTTCTGGGTCTAGCTTATGCCCACTTTCCTTATAAGGAACAGTCTTAGGACATTTATCAGGGGAGATGTCCAACCGTTCGTCTACAAGAGTCTCACGACTCACCGCCTTGCGCCACTTGGCATCCAGAGAGGAAGCTTCCTGGCGCTCAGGATCTAGGCACGCTACCCTTTTCCCGTCTGTAGCTTGGTAGCTTTGCATAAACGACGAAAGTCTTTGCTGCATCTCTTGCAACATATTAAGATTCGGGTCAACTTGTGAAAACGGAGATGTTACGTCAATCACAGGTTTGCTCTCCACATCACTCACAGAACGCTCAAAACGTCCAGAGGGCGATAACCAATCTGATGCTGGAGGAGGAGCATGAACCGAGGTCATGCCCGGTTCAGACAACTGCCCAACAACAGGCCGATTCTTTACAGAATCTAACGTCCTAGCAGGATGCTTGGCAGGCGAGCTCTCTTCGGTGGAAGGAAAACGCTCTGGACTGCTTCAATGGCTACAACCCGGAAGTTGCGGTGTCCTGGAAGGACGCTGGTAGACATTAGCCAACTTCCTCTTAAGAGGTCTGGACGCTTGACGCCAGCTTCTTCTAGGAACTGCATCATCCGAGGATGAATAAAACACATTAACCTCACCTTTCCTATGGTGAGGGCGAACGTCCTGGTTAACGTCAACAGGAACACTCGAGGGGACGTCTGCTCAGGAGCTAAAGCCTCTCGTTTCCCTTCGTCGTTCGACATTCCTTCTCCCAGGGGTTGGGGAGCTTGGAAGAGGTCTAAGACTATGAGAACGACACTGCACTAAACACATTCACTGCACTTCTTGCACTTTCACCTTTAAGCTGCCTAATGTCGGACATTAATTGCGTCCTATCAGCAGTGATAGATTCAACCTTCACGCCCAACGCCTGAATAGCCAACATCATATCTTTAAGTGTAGGCTCAGCAGTAACCGTAGTGGGATCAGAAACTATCACTACAGGGGAAGGAATGGGTTCGGTGACATGGGAAGAGGAAAACTCTTTAGAAGAGTGAGAAGAACTACGCCTCAACTTATCTCTTTCTAATTTACGCGTATAGCGATCTTAATTCTAGCCACTCATGCTCAGATAATAGAATGCATTCGTCACACCTATCATTTAGCTCGCATACCTTACCTCTGCATTTAACGCAGAGTGAATGTGAATCAATGGAGGCCTTTGCCAAACAGGTCTTACACCCACTCACACACACTCTAAGAGTTAAAGAGGGGTGGCCATTTTGAAAATTGAAAGAGATCAACAAGCAAGAGTCAAAAAGTTAATATCCAAACATAAATCAAGATTATCCAATAGAAAATCCAAATCAAGCGAGAGTCAAAAACCAAATTACTGCACTTCACCAAAGGGACAGCAATAATATCAGGTAATAAGCGAGGAGAATATCCAACGGTGTTGCCGGTAGCGGCGGCAGGGAAGATATGAGGAATCCTGGAATGGTTCCTAGGTACCTCACTAGGGCGCACAGGTGGTACACCTGGCTATCCAACCGGCGATTGGCGCCAGTTTTGAATTTTCTGCCGTGACGTCAGGGACGTAAGCTATATATATATATATATATATATATATATATATATATATATATATATATATATATATATATATATAACTACCAGGTAAGTCTTATGTTTAAAACACTACACCACAAACCCACCTAACCTAACCTAGTAGTTCCCAGGTCACAAATTCTGGCCAGGGGCAAGCCCCGGACCCCCTTCGTAAGTCTCTCTCCTACACCAAAAAAAAAGCTATGGACAGCACTCTAAATTATATCTTTAAAATGATAAAATAACTTCATATTATGGTATATCAGATCATAGTAAAGAACATCTTCCCCATAAGGAAAAACGATTTGGCTAGTAATAAGAAAGATATTGCCTGTACCAACAAACTACATTCTACCCAACCAATAATCTACCTGGCCTTTCCAACCTTTGTACAGTATTCAGACTGTTTACCACAAAACCTAAGAAATTCCTTCCTCCCACTCCATTCTGTTTCCCTAGTGTCTCCCATAGTGCTAACCTAACCAAAGAATGCTGATAACCAATGCAGTCAATGTCCTAACCTAAGTTCACTTATAACAACGCTCTGCTACCAATGATAAGTTTAAAAAACATACCGTTAGTATAGGATATAGATAATTAGCGTATTTTTTTTTACCGGGTTATTATACATCCAAGAAGGTAATGTATAGAGAAGAAAAGGCTTGTTTTACCATTATATACAATTTCCCCAGTATGTTTTCCCCACCCAAAACCTGGAGTTCCCACTGGGGGTCCCCCATCATTGGCGGATTATTATCATTATTATTATTACTATTATTATTATTATTATTACTAGCCAAGCTACAACCCTAGTTGGAAAAGCAAGATGCTATAAGCCCAAGGGCTCTAATAGGGAAAAATAGCCTTGCGAGGAAAGGAAATAAGGAAATAAATAAATGAGAACAAATTAACAATAAATCATTCTAAAACCAGTAATAACGTCAAAATAGATATGTCATATATAAAGTATTAACAATGTGAAAAACAGATATGTCATATATAAACTATAAAAAGACTCATGTCAGCCTGGTCAACATAAAAAATACAATTACATTACTAAATACATACGAACCAATTGAGAGAAGAGAATGGGTCCATCACATATAGTCCGACAACAACACGTGATTTGACGTCACTGTGATGTCTTTCTATATTAATTTTTGCTATGTTGCCTATCTACTTATTATAAAAGATCTCTTCATGTTTTTCTCGCAATCCTCTCTACATATCCATATATCAAGCTTAATAACCCAAGTATCATACTGTACTATTCTAAATTCTCTTACTTAGAATAAAGCATCAAAATATATTCTCTAACTAATCATGCAGGATATCTGAACCAGGGAGTCTACAAAAGCCTATGGTATCTTCAAGCCTATAGTATCCAAGAAGTTCTTCAAATGAATTATTGCTATACTTGACAGGAAAGTATGACAAATTTGAAATAATTTGTATTTTACCTAATTATACAAACTTGAAGCTCTTCACATAAGAGTATTATCTCGGCGGTAGCTGGAAACCAGCCGTTAAAAGCTTTTGCGAGGTGTAACTACCCTCAACTAGTTAGCGGGGTGACCCACCATGCTGCTCACACCAGCACTAGTAAACAACTGTCATTTTGCAATTGAATCAGGACTTCTGGGGGAAAGTGATGGCAGGATCAGTATGTATGTTTGTATAGTTAAGAAAAATACAAATTATTCCAAATTTGTCATTGGTTCCAGCACTATAAACAAACCTTACGCTCTTTACATAGGAGACTCACCTAATGGTGGGTGGAAGTCCCCAAAACCACCTGGCTGGAGACTGTCCCATGGTGTCCCTCTGTACTATTCATAAACTGTTTGAGGGGCACCCTGACACCTCGTGATCTTAAAGGATGACGGCCTGAGTTATCAGTGCTAGCATAGAATTTAGCAATGTGACCTGACCAGGTAAGCATAAAATTGGAGCCAAATCCCTCGCTTAACCTGACAATACCCAACTCTACCTCACTCATAGGACGGAGATATAACAAATACATAAAAATATACCAGGATGCACAAAGAGCATGGCACCCACCTGTAGTCAGAGGAGGTCAGCTTGGAGAGTTTCTGGGATGCTGAGCCCAAAGAGAGGGGAGAATGAAAAAGGAAGTGGCCAGTCATTCAGACATTCATTCTAGACTTACTTGTGGGTAACATCTGACCTCAACCGAC
The DNA here is from genome assembly GCF_036898095.1 of Palaemon carinicauda. Lineage (NCBI taxonomy): Eukaryota > Metazoa > Arthropoda > Malacostraca > Decapoda > Palaemonidae > Palaemon > Palaemon carinicauda. The sequence continues at coordinate 41,718 of NW_027171252.1, forward strand.
TGCTACTTGTCCTACAAGGGAGCGGATTTGTTAATTGACCTGTGTTGATACACTATGGTAAAGCCTCGGAAAGCAATATGCTTACCTCGTCATGCTGTACTTTATTACTGGATGTTGTATTTCCTTTCTTAGAACTACTGGTAGTACTAGGTGGATTTTGATGTCTCCTGTGGTAAATTTCCTTTAGATTTCAATGTCTTTTCATAGCTGTTTTGTTTATTAGGTAGTCTTCTTGCATGTACAAAACTTATTAGGTCCATACTAGATTTGTTTGAAGGCAGAGGGCAGCTCCTATCACTGGATTTATTTGCATTTCAAACAGCTAGCCTTAATTATACTTTCTCCATGGTAAGGTTTGGAGCAGTGTTGCCAGGTATGGATATTTATCCCTAGATTTGGGGATTTTGGGTGTCTGATGGGGATATTCCGTACAAATATCTAAGATGAAGAAACAAAGATGAGTAAACCTTTCTTTTGTCACAATTAGTTTTTTGCGCTTATATGAAGTATAGTGAGTAATTTCTATGTTAGTAAAGGCTACAGGATCAGAAGAAAATAAAATTGTGGAAATGGGGATTTTTTATCATGAGTTTTTGGGGACTTTTGGGCTAACCCATCTGGCGACAATGGTTTGGAGCAAATGCTATACACTGAAGGTGAAGGAAGATAGGAAGGCTCAAAATATGAATATTAATACACTAGTTGTCAACTCCAAAGTTAATACGATAGTTTGACAGCTCAGTGTTCAGATGGCGTTGTAGGTATATCGTTAGTCGTCTGTTTGTGTATATTTAGAATTTGACAGTTATTATTATTATTATTATTATTATTATTATTATTATTATTATTATTATTATTATTAAATGCTAAGCTATAAGCCTAGTTGGAAAAGCAGGATGCTATAAGCCTAGTTGGAAAAGCAGGATGCTACAAGCTCAGGGGACCAACAAGGAAAATAGCCCGGTGAGGAAAGGAAAAAAGGAAAAATAAGATATATTATGAGTAGTAACAACATCGAAATGAATATTTCCAGTATAAACTATACAAAAAAACTTTAACAAAACAAGAGGAAGAGAAACTACCGCTAGAGAGTTATGGGATCCTTTGACTGGCCAGACAGTACTACATTGGATCCTTTTCTCTGGTTACGGTTTATTTTCCCTTTGCCTACACATACACCAAATAGTCTGGCCTATTCTTTACACATTCTCCTCTGTCCTCATACACCTGACAACACTGAGATTACCAAACATTTTTTTTTCTCTCTCAAGGGGTTAAGTACTGCACTGTAGTCGGTCAGTGGCTACTTTCCTCTTGGTAAGGGTAGAAGAGACTCTTTAGCTAAGGTAAGCAGCTCTTCTAGGAGAAGGACACTCCGAAATCAAACCATTGTTCTCAAGTCTTGGGTAGTGCCATAACCTCTGTACCATGGTCTTTCACTGCCTTGGGTTAGAGTTCTCTTGCTTGAGGGTACACTCGGGCACACTGTTCTCTCTTGTTTCTCCTCCTCTTGTGTTGTTAAAGTTTTTATAGTTTATATAAGAAATATTTATTTTAATATTGTTGCTGTTCTTAAAACAATTAATATTTTTTCCTTGTTTCCTTTCCTTACTGGGCTGTTTTCCCTGTTGGAGCCCCCGGGCTTATAGCATCCTGCTTTTCCAACTAGGGTTGCAGCTTAGCAAATAATAATAATAATAATAACAGTGTGCCCGAATGTACCCTCAAGCAAGAGAACTCTAACCCAAGACATTGGAAGACTATGTTACAGAGGCTATGGCACTACTCAAGACCAGACAACAATGGTTTGATCTTAGAGTGTCCCTCTCTCAGAAGAGCTGCTTACCATAGCTAAAGAGTCTCTTCTACCCTTGCCAAGAGGAAAGTAGCCACTGAACAATTAAAGTGCAGTAGTTAACCCCTTGGGTGAAGAATAGTTGTTTGGCAATCTCAGTGTTGCCAGGTGTATGAGGACAGGAGGATCTGTAAAGAATAGGCCAGACTATTTGGTGTATGTGTAGGCAAAGGGAAAGAACCTTAACCAGAGTCCTATGCAGTACTGTCTGGCCAGTCAAAGGACCCCATAACTCAACGGTAGTGTTTCAACGGGCGGCAACATTTAAGTAAGTCGCACAAGTGTGTTGTTTGCAATAAACGAAAAGAAACCGATCCTCATTAGGTGTTTCACAGGTTCCCTAAGGATAAAGAACGGTAAGTACTAACAGAATAATAGATGATATATGTGCTACTAATGAGTAAGCCCCACTGATATTGGATATAAGATTAAGGCATGGCATCCGCAGTACATTGTTTTGGGTCATAAAGCTATTAAAATGATATTTGGTGTTATGAACATGTTTAGTGATATGTATTATATTTATATTTGATTTAACTTATAAGTGCATGAATATTTCAGCATGTTTGCAAATTGCACACCTAAGTAGCATTACAGTACAGGAGTATACTGCTTCAACATATTATTTTTTAAGTGTTCCTTGTCTTCTTATTTTTTTTTTATTTCCTAAATAAAGACCAACATTTTATGGTATTTTTAAACTGTATTTGTTTGCATTTGTATTTTTATGAACATTGAATGTGTGTTTACTGTCTGTGCTTTCTATGTTTGCATACTTGCTTTGTCTTATGTTTGCACGGTGTATTCAATTCATGAAGAAATCCTCTTTTTTTTAGTATTGTTTTCTCATATTTATAATAATATTAGGGTTTATTTGCATGTAATTCATGATGCAATTTTAGCTTGCTTGTATGTTTTTTTTTTTTTTTTTTTTTTTTTTTGGCTTAAGCCATGTCGTCCTGATGGAAGGTTCCTTCAGTAGCTTCCTTTGGGTATACAGTATATGACTACCATAAATATTCCCAGAGAATTAAACTAAAGGTTTCACAGAATTCTAACTTCTGGTGCGAGTACTCTAAAGGTTTCCCTCTAGGATATCGTATATCAACCGGGGACGCATGCATTAACATGCCACATGGCATCTGCACCCCACCTAGCGTTTACGCTTCGATGGGGAAAGGTGGCGAGGTAACTGAGGAGCCGTTCCAAAGTTGCCCTTCCTTCGTTACTGTTACGGTACTCGCAACATAAACAAACCGTCCGCCATACTGTGTGACGTCACGTCCGTCCCCATTCCTTGTCTGGTAGCTTCCAACATCTTTTGTTTGTTCCCAGTGATCATCGTTTATCTTGTGCATCCTTCGCCATGTCTCAACCTTCTGCCTCGCCTTCTTCTGGAAAGTTGAGTACCTGGTTCTTGTATTGTTTAAATAAGCTCTGGCCGTAAAGTAACGATTTTTTACGCTAAAATCTTGTGTTTTGTGGCGGAGCTGTGCCTTGCCCGGAGGCGCCATTTTATGACACTGCTGTTCGCCTCGCATGCTTTATTTAGTTAGCCAGAACAGCCTTCTCGGCCTTATAACTAATTAAATATCATTAGTTATTTAGTCTTCATTACTAGGAATTAGTTATATTATGCCGATGGTATTCTTCGGCGCTGTTAGTTAGCCGACCCCATACTAGACTTTTAGCCTAGCCTAGGCCGCAGCCTAGTGTTCGTTTACTTCTGCATGATATAATAAGTGTTCCTAGTGTTTAAAAATGCCTATATCTTCATTAACTGGAGATATAGGCATTTTTAAACATATACAAGATTCAGTGTTGCACATATCTTTCGCCTTCTAGGGACCATACAGGGACCGTGCCTGGTCCATCCATGTCACATCCCCTAACCCAACGTTGGGGCCCTTGTATTCTTCCTTATCTCCCCTGTTACCTTCGGGTAACCTCCCTCTGTGTAGCCTTGCTATATCTTAGCCCCTTACCCGGAATAATTTTGAGGTAGGTTAGGCTAGATCGTTCTTCCCTCTTCCCTACCATAGTATATGGGGGGACCTCAGACAGAACACCAGAGTACCTATCGTTCATCCCAGTCCACCTTTAGGGAACGCATTTCCCTTTAGGTATCGACTGAGACTGAAGGTGGAAGGGCCCTGCCCTTCCCCCTAGACTGCTCTTGGTTGGGACACATCCCTTCCTCCTGTGGCCTAGCGATATGTCTTCCCAGCCCTCCCTAATCTAGGAGAAGCTCTCCTGGTTTAGGTTAGGCTTTGGGGGATTCTGTTTTATTATAGTTTAGGACAGTACACCAGTGCTGTTCCTACTCTGAGCTAGCCTACCCTAGGGTTGGAGAGCGTTTCTCTCCTACCTGCGTAGCATAGCATCTAACAGATTCCCCCACTCCTTGGGAGCTTTAGGGTTGCGACCCCTTCTGCTCCCTCAGACCCCTAACCCCACTCTATCCCTTTGTGACGGCTTGCCTTCACACCCCTGTCCGCTGTCCTGCAATTCCTCGCTTGGGGAGAGTTGTAGGTTAAGCTGTGCTCTCCTGCTTGGCTGGCCGCTCTGCTACACTTCCCCCTCATAGTCGAACTATAGAGTAGTGTTGGTAGCCGGGCTCCGGCGGAAGATCACCTTCTCCCCCCTTTTTTGAGTGTCCTCTGATCCTCCCTTGGATTACCAGAGGCATCCACCCGTCTGCCGGCTCCCTGCCGCCGCATGATAGGCATATCCCCTCCTATCATGAGAGCACTCCTTTTGAAGGGAAGCCGGTCGGGTATCGGACATTACCCTTCCCCACTCCCTCCTTATCTTTCTTTTCTATCATGGTGCCAGTCCACTCCCGTCTCCGCCTGCCGGCGCTTGCCGCCGGCACCCCAGGTGACCTTCCTACTTCATAGGATGTTCCTATCTGAGGATTACCTAAGGCGACAACCTGCCGGGGGCTGCCGCCCCTTGCCGCCGCTGCCGCCGACATCTCAGACAACCTTCCAGCTAGGTTCACCAACGCCGACAGCCTGCCGGCTGCCGGAGGCCACCGCCCGGCCGGCGACCTGCCGCTGTGCCGGCGGTCGCCCTTATAGGTGTGTCCTACCTCTCTGTTGCTCAGTGTGTAGCCATAGATGGATTCACCCCGCCGGACCGGCCTCCGGCTTGCTGGCGACGCTCCTGCGGCTTCCATGGACAAGCACCCATCCCCCCGGCTGCCGGCCCCGTGCCGGCAGTCGACCTATACAGCCGTATAGCCAGACTGATCTTCTTTGGTATTTCATACCTTAAAGACAGTGGCTGGGGTGTACGGTTGTACAGTACAATGTTTCCAGGATACTCTGTGCTTCTTAGTGCAGTGTCTTGCCAGGACCTACCCAAATATAAGGGAGTTTTACCCTATTTTCCCCCTCATTTCTCTAGGTTCTGAACGATTTCAGATCGTCTCCACTCTGTAGACAATTCCTTTATAAGGAAGCCTAAGTTTGGCTCCCCCATAGGGATACCATTCCCTCCCCTAGAACCTCAGGTCCTAAGGAATTGCCGGCAGAAAAGGTCACGGTAACTGGCTGGACGGGACTCACAAATATGTGTCTTCCTACTTCCCTTCTAGCTCACCTATCCTGAGCTCACATAAAACACAATGCTACAGATTAGTGAATCTTAATTTTAAGAGTAATGTAAGCCATAACTCTGTTTTCCATGTACTCATGTTCTCTTTCTTTTACAGGAGGAGAACCTGAAGTGTGAGAGCTCCTTCTGCGGAGTTCGCCGCCCGGACTTTTACGGGCATAAGGCGTGCTGGACCCACGCCCCCTGTACAGCGAAAAAGGGCAACCTTAAATATTGGGATCCACAGTCCTGCTCAATCTGCAAAGGCCTCCGTCCGCGGAGGCCAGGGACAATGCTCGAGAGAAACTGCGCAAGTGGGTGCGCGGTTTCCAGAAGAACGCCACCGGGCTGTATCTCCCTAATGAGAAGATGAGGGCCATGCTTTTCCCAAAAGCGTCAGCAGATTCTGTGGTTCCCCAGGATCAGATCCCCTTGGCTCAACTGATTGTTGAGCCTGACATCGAGACCACGCTTAGCAAGTGTCGTCTGGACGAGGTGGAGATGATACCGGACGTGTCCGACAACACTGAGAGGACCCTCATGGGTGAGGATCTGGAGGAAGAAGAGGATCAGGTGGAGTACCCTGATTCGGAGGGCGAAGTTGCCCCACCACCTCCGGCAGCCCCTGTAGTGGTCGAGGAGCCTGTCCCCTCCACTTCCGCCGCCTCGCAGCCCCTGCTACCCGCCACCGAAGATGCCATCCGGGTATTGGTGGCACTGATGGACAAGAAGCTCAATAAGCATTCAGCGGAGCTCACAAGTCGTTTGATGGGATGGAAGCAACCGAAGAAGATCTCGGTTAAGGACCTTCCCTCCTGCTCGGGGTCTAACCCCTGGAGGTATGCCGAGCATATGCCAATTACAACGGGAAAAATCTTTATCAACGACAAGTTAGGGTCCATCCTTTTGGAAGAAGTGGAATTCTTCCCTAACTTTGAGGCTTACCCGGACTGTTACTCCGACTCAGGTCCGAACCGGCCTCCAAGGAGGAGACTGAACCCAAAGAGGTGATCGTGTTTGATCACCCAAAAGCCCAAGCCATGCTGGCAGAGTGCCTTAAGAGTCGCGGTTTTACCAACTCTTAGGATGCCGGCATTGAGTAAGAAGCACCCGTCCTTTCTTGCTCCCTCTTCTGCGACCTTTCCCTTCGTAGAAAAGGCCTTCCATGCGGTCATGAAGGCGGTGGAGGAAGGAAAGCCCTGCCCTACCCTGGAGGAGTGTAGGCCTCTCTCCCTCGCCCTCCCCCCGACGACAGATTCTGGAAAGACATCCAGTTTACTTTCACGGTCGGGAAACTGGACCCTGACGTGGCTGGACGTTAGTTCAACGAAGATCTTCCGAAGCTGAACGACCACCTTCTCTGTCGGGAGCAGGAGACCAAGGAGAGACTAGCTGCCTTCCTGTCTCATCAAATTCAGCTTGAGGTCATGGCCGGGGACGTTAGAGTCCCAGATCTGTATATGGTTCTCGTGAAGACCCACCTAGTGACTGTGATGAAGGACTTGTACAGCTTCATGAGGGCCCGGAGAGCCTGCAGAGAATTCGTGTTTGCCAATGCGGCAGTAAAACACGAACCCCAGAAGCTAATCTCCTCAAACATCTGGGGCAAGCATCTCTTCCCATCTGCTCTGGTGAAAGAGATCGTGGACAAAGCCGCTTCTGAGAACCGGAACCTTCTCAATAAGTGGGGCATGTCCCGCAAGAGGAAATCCTCTCAGGAAGAAGGCCTTCAGCCTAAGAGGAAATCCTCCAAACATAGACCCCAGCAGCGTCAACAAAAATGCCAGTTTCCGGCTCCCGCTACTCCCCAAGTGGTCGCGCAGCCGCAATAGACCTTTCAGTTGGTCCCCCAACCGGTGGTGTCGCAATCACCGGTCTTCACCCCTGCCTACGAACGACAGTCCACTACCTTTCGTCCCAGAGGTAGAGGCTCCGGCAGAGACTCCTCTCGCCGTCCCTCCAGGGGCAGAGGAGGAAGGGGAGCTAGCGGCCGAGGTGGCAAACCCTCGGGAAACCAGAAGCAATGAAGTGCTTACGGTGGGAGGAAGACTCCGCCACTTTCAGGATCGCTGGACCTTCGATCCTTGGGCACACAGCATCATCAAGAAGGGACTGGGTTGGAGCTGGACACAACCACTTCCAACCTTCCACCAATTCTTCCAGCCATCAACTCCCCTCTTGGAAAAATATGTCCTAGAACTCTTGAACAAAAAGGTGATCAAGAGGGTAAAGTCCACCAGGTTCCAGGGAAGACTGTTTTGTGTTCCCAAGAAAGACTCAGACAAACTCAGAGTCATTCTCGACTTGTCCCCCCTCAACAAGTTCATTGCGAACAACAAATTCAAGATGCTGACTCTTCAACAAATAAGAGCCCTACTGCCTCACAAGGCCTACACGGTCTCAATAGACCTGGCGGATGCTTACTGTCACATCCCAACGAACCACCACGCTTCCTCCTAGGATTCCAGCTCCAATGAAGAAGCTACGCCTTCAGAGCCATGCCCTTCAGGCTCAACGTGGCTCCGAGAATCTTCACCAAGCTAGCAGACACAATCGTCCACCAGCTACGCCTTCAGGGCGTCTAAGTGATGGCCTACCTCGACGACTGGCTGGTCTGGTCGACAGAAGAATGTTTGAGAGCTTGCAGCAAAGTGACCCAGTTCTTGGAACATCTGGGTTTCAAAATAAACACCAAGAAGTCTCGCCTCACTCCAGCTCAGAAGTTCCAATGGTTAGGAATCCATTGGGATCTTCAGTCACACCGCGAATCTGCCCCCTGAAGGAAGATGTCTCTCTATGCCCAGTGGAGAGTCTAAAGGTCTATCTTCAAAGAACTTCAGACTTTGGCGGAGGACAACTCTTTAAAGGAGAAACTTCGGGTAGTGACCTGTCACTAAAACAACTAAGAGCGAAAATCACCTACTTTATTTGCAGAGCGGATCCTGACAGTACACCCGCAGGTCATGATCCTAGGAAAGTCCCCTCTTCCCTGAACTTTTTCCAAGGAATGGATTTTGAAAGCCTCCGATCCTTCACAGGCTGGAGGTCACCCAGAGTTTTCTTCAAACACTATTCGAAACAGGTGCACGAAGTTAAGAGATTCGTGGTGGCAGCAGGTAGCATGATGAAACCGGCTGTTTATTGCTGTGTAGAACAGTGAGTTTTTTTTGGGACTTTAACTCAAACGGGTGCCTGTGTTGACCCTAGTGCGATACATAGTGATTTCAAGGGACACTTAGTGTCACTAGTAGACTGTTCTTCATCAAGGTGAAGTGACATAGATTCTTACACGTGTGCCACATGTTCTTGGAAATGAAGTGTATAATGATTTTAAAAGAATGGCGTTCCTCAGGGAACTTGTGCTTAAAGGCAAAATATTTCCCTTTCAGATTCTACATCACCGTCTTACTGAAAATCTATGTTTATTATCCAATATTATTATTGTACATAATTTTCCATATTTCCATGCAATTTTCAAATAAAATATTTATTTTATTTACCATATGCGTCTGATTTCGCTCCTATCTTTCATATGAAAATAAATTACTGTTATTGTTTTATTGATCCTATTTCCAGGGTTTATTATAGTTAATATACCTACTACCTAATATACACTCACCTAATTGTATAAAATTTGTTCCTACACAAATATATACCCTTCTGATCTGTCTTCGAGACCGGCACGATCTCTTCATCCAGGTGAGTCTATCTTCGTCAGGTTACTTCGAGATGTTCCTCTTGTCCAATTAGGACTTCCCTGCCAGGGGGGCGGGAAGCCAGGTCATTGTAATGCCACTGGTAGTAACATTTAACGGAGATGTCACGGTCTCTTCGGTCACCAGACCGCAGGAATGTTAGTCGGAGTAGAAGGCACTTGAAATGGGAAAAAATCCACGATACATTAATTCTCTAGTACACTTCCATCAGGACGACATGGCTTGAGCCCAAAAAACGGATTTTGAGAGAAGCGAAAAATCTATTTTTTGGGTGAGATGGCCATGTCGTCTTGATGGACCCGCCCAACTATTCCAGTTCAGCCTGCCAGGCCCCTCCCTGCTATACTGTATCGCGGAGGCTGGTTGGAAGCTGGACTTCGGAATGAGGACGGACGTGACGTCACACAGTATGGCGGACGGTTTGTTTACATTGCGAGTACAGTACTGTAACAGTAACGAAGGAAGGGTAACTTTGGAACGGCTCCTCAGTTACCTTGCCACCTTTCCCCCTCGAAGAGTAAACGCTAGGTGGGGTGCAGATAGCCATATGGCGTGTTGATGCATGCGTCCCCTGTTGATATACGATATCCTAGAGGGAAACCTTCAGGGTACTCGCACCAGAAGTTAGAATTCTGTGAAACCTTTAGTTTAATTCTCTGGGAATATTTATGGTAGTCATATATACCCTAAGGAAGCTACTGAAGGAACCTTCCATCAGGACGACATGGCCATCTCACCCAAAAATAGATTTTTCGCTTGGCTCAAAATCCGTTTTTTTTTTTTTTTTTTTTTTTTTTTTTAATATGTGCAATATTATATACTGTTATATTTTCTTATGTATAATTTATTAATGTTCAATTGATGTGATTTATCTTTCATTTTTGGTTGGCTTGTATGCTACCTTATTTCTATCTCCATCCCCTTTTGATTACTTTTATGTGTGATTCAATTTAGTGAGCTATTTTATTCCATTTGTTTGTGTATATATATATATATATATATATATATATATATATATATATATATATATATATATATATATATATATATATATATATATATATATATATATATATATATATATATATATATATATATATATATTGCAAGAAAATCAAGTAATTTATTAGAGATTTAGCTATTAAGTTTCTGTGAAATAGACCGTGAACTATAAGGATATGTATTCTTAATCTATATATTTTCCCATTTGTAAAATTACAATTAATTTATAAAAAATGTCAGAATTTCATAAATATAAGAATAAAATATACTGACGTATTAATGCAAATTATGAAATAATATGTCGCAAATTTACAATCGAACTCCATCCTATATTCCCGTAAGGATTACGGCTCTGAATGTTTAACCGTTCACTCAATAGATAGAGTTGTTCGTTTCGTATGGGACTCGGTATCTGGCAACTTTTACTCGCACATTCATTTGACTATTAGGCTCAGCCTTCCTATCTTCCTTCAGTATAGTCTTTGGTTATGTTATAATGTTCCCTATTTTTTGTGAAGAAAATATTGAAAATAAGAGAAGTGTACTACAACTCAACTAGTGTGTATGTAAAGAGAAAAACTAGTGAAAATAAGGAACACACAAAACTGAAAGACTTAATGAGGCTCGTTGTAAAGGCAAAGCCTCAACGTGAAACTGATATGATCTGATCCCGACTCTCTGATAACAGGTGTTTCAACTCATTTATTTTTTCATTTCCATGAATAATATTTGCAAACATCAAATGAGTGAGGTACTATACTATCAGGAATTATCTGAATAGATAACGTTTCCTAACATTTCAACTATTTTATGGTGTTTTGGGTAGCCTACATGGGTAGCCTTTAAGGAACCAATATCCAATTGGAACAAAAGGATTTTTGGGCTCAAGCCATGACGTCCTGATGGAAGGTTCCTTCAGTAGCTTCCTAAGGGTATATTTGACTACAGTAGATATTCCCAGAGAATTAAACTAAAGGTTTCACAGAATTCTAACTTCTGGCGCGAGTACCCATAAGGTTTCCCTTTAGGATATCATATAATAACGGGACGTATGCTTGACACGCCACATAGCTATCTGCACCCTACATAGCGTTTACGCTTCGAGGGGGAGTGTGGCAAGTATGGGAGGAGCCGTTACAAAACTCTCCTCCGTTACTGTTACGGTACTCGGCGATGTCAACATCCGGCCGCCATAGCTGGCCGCCATCTTGATTGACGTCACTGATGTGCACCATTTCCTCATTCCTTCTTACGTAGCATCTCAGACTAGGTGTTTTTCCCAGTGTTCGCTAAGTAATTTTGCAATGTCGCAATCTTCTGCCTCGCCTTCTGGAAAATTGAGTACCATATTCTTGTATGAGTAAGCTCCAGCCGTAAAGTAACGTCTTTTTATCCTAAAAATCTGTGTTTTGTGGCGGAGCTGTGCCCCGACCGGAGACGTCATGTCGCGACGCTGTTGCTCGCATTGCATGCTTTATTTAGTTAGCCAGAGCAACCTTCCCGGTCTTTTAACTAATAACTACATCAGTTATCTAGTCTTCATTGCTAGGAATTAGTTATACTGTATTATGCCGACAGTATTCATTTTCGGCGAGTGTAGGTAGCCAAATTAGTATGCTAGATGACTAGCCTAACCCCTAGGCTCGATAGCCTAGGCATTTTTGTTTACTTTCATGTATGATATAATAAGTGTTCCTAGTGTTTAATTACGTAATGAAGATATAGGCATTTTTGGGCTCAAGCCATAACGTCCTGATGGAAGGTTCCTTTAGTAGCTTCCTTGGGTATATTTAACTACAGGGATATTCCAAGAGAATTAAACTAAAGGTTATCACAGAATTCTAACTTCTGGTGCGAGTACCCTAAAGGTTTCCCTCTAGGATATCGTATATCAACAGGGGATGTATGTATTAACAAGCCACATAGCTATCTGCACCCCATATAGAGTTAACACTTCGATATGGAAAGGTGGAGAATAACTGGGGAGCCGTTCCACAGTTACACTCGTCCGTGGCTGCTTTTGGTACTCGAAACGTAAACAAACGGGCGCCATTGCTAAATGACGTCACGTCCCTCCTCATCCTTCAGCCTGTAGCCCCTTGCTTTGGTCGGATTTCCCTTTGTGCGATTTTCATCGACTTACATCGCCGTTATGTCGTTACCTTCAGCCTCGCCTTCTTCTGGAAAGTTGAGTACCAGGTCCCAGTATTGTTTAAATAAGCTCTAGCCATAAAGTAACTTCTACTTTTCGTAGAATATTGTGTTTTGAGGCGGAGCTGTGCTGATCCCGGGCGCGCCATTTTATGGCGTCGCTGTTCTATTGCATGCCTTATTTAGCTAGCCAGAACAGCCTTATCCGGTCTCTTAACTAATTTATATTATTAGTTATTTAGTCTTCATAGCTAGGAATTACTTATATCGTGTTTTAGCGCTCATCTACTCGGTCGTCGTTCGACCCCATACTAGATAGCTAGCTTAGCCCCTAGGCTAGATAGCCTAGTGCTTGTGTTCATGCATGATATATACCAGTGATCCTAGGTTAAGTTATGAAGATTGTGGCATTATTAAACATACTGTTAACTGTGATGTAAGTGTTTTCGCCTTCGGGGACCATATAGGGGACCGGGTTGATTGCGTATCTTTCCACCCTAACCTAAATGTAGGAACCCCTATATGCTCCCTAATCCCCTGCCTGCGGGCATTCCCTCTGTGTGGCCATGCTTCCCCTTCTATATAGGGGAATCTTGTCCACAATCAGAGTATTTATCGCTTCTCTGTCTATCCCAAGGGAATGATCCCCCCTTAGGGTTGTGACCGAGAAATAAGGAACGGCTCTGCCTTTCCTCAGTTGCATCTGGTTGGGTTACTCCTCCCTCCCTGCAACTTGCAATGTGTCTTTCAGCCTACCTAGCCTAGGAGTTAACCCTCCTTCACTAGGTTAGGCTTTGGGGGCTAGTTCTGTACTTTTATAGTTTGAAACGGCACTCCTGTACCAATCTCATTCTGGTTACCTAACCTAGGTTAGGGAGCGTTCTCCCTCTCCTTGGTGGCCGTTCTTGTACAGAGCCTCCACTATGAAAGACCCCTCTTCTTCTCCCTCCCCACCTATCCCTTTGGTGTAGGCTTGCCTATACACATCTGTCCTTAGTCCTACAACTCCTCCCCTGGGTGGAATGGTAGGGCTAACTTGTTCTCCTGCTGAGCTGGCTGCTCTGGTACACATACCCTTCATAGCGTTCTATGGGGGTAGTCGCCGGCAGCGGTCCGGCCGGCGGGGGTTTCCCCCTCTTGAGTGCCCTCTAACCCTCCCTTGGGTTACCCCAGGCACCCGGCCTACTGCCGGCCCCCTGCCGCCGGATGCTATGAGTAACTACTCCTATCATGAGTGCACTCTCTCTCCGGAGGGATGCCGGAGGGGTATGTGGTCTTACCCCTCCCATCCCTCCTTACCTTTCTCTCCATCTATCCTGGTGCCGGTCCCTTGCCGCCTCTACTGCCGGCAATACCGCCTTACCTCTGGTGACATTCTTTCATAAGATGCCCTCCCCCCTTTAAGACGTCAGCCTTCCGTGTGCCGGAGGCTGCCGCCTTCCGTCGACATACAACTGGCGTCCCACCCCTCCCTTTACCTAGTAACAGCTGGCCGACCTTCGGAGCCGGCCACCGGCATGCCGGCATTGATTGCCGGCGGTCTAGGTATACAACCATATACATATCTATCTTATGAATTGATCCAAGCTCACCAGGCCGTCAGCCTTCGGCTGCCGGAGCCGCCGCCTCCTGCCGGCGGTCGCCACGATGGTATTATATTTAGATACTCAATGTGTCTGTCTTGATGCCTTCCACCCTGCTGGACCGGCCTCTGGCGTGCCGTCGGTCTACCGGCACCCTCCGGAGACGTTAAGGGACATGCACCCCTTCTCATACCTGCCGACAACATGCCGACAGTCAACATACTGCAGCCAGATGGCTTAGCCACTTCTATATATAGGTATTGTCTTACCATCTAAATCTGTGGCTGTGCTATTTGATTGCACATTACAATATTCCAGCATACTCTGTGTGTCTTAGTGCAGCCAATTGCCGGAGCCTATATCTAATAAGTGGTTTTCTCCTATTCCCCTTCTACTCCAGGGATCTGAGTGGTCTCAGTCCCTGCTACACCTCGTGGGCAATTTCTGTTAGAGGCTTAGCTTCTACCCACCACGGCTTATCCATATGGATTTCCGTTTTGTGACCTTCGGCCACAAAAGAAATTGCCTACTGATAAGGTTACGGTAACCGACTGGGCGGTATTCACAAGTATGTGTCTATCTACTTCCTTTCCCGCTCTCTACTCTCAGGTATTATAATACCTTATGAATCGTTTTAATGCTTAAAAACTTAGATTAAGTTATCTTAATTTTAGAGTAATGTAAGTCATTCTTATGCCTTCCATGTACTCATGATCTCTTTCTTTTACAGGAGGAGTATATGAAGTGCGAAAGCAACTTTTGCGGAGTGAAGCGCCCGGACTTCTACGGGCACAAGGCGTGCCGGACCCACGCCCCCTGCGCCGCCAAGAAAGGCGACCTGAAATACTGGGACCCGCAGCACTGTACAGTGTGCAAGAGTCGTCTGGTCGAAGCGTTCGACGATCCTCCTTCAGCGGAGGCAAGGGACAACGCTCGAGAGAAGCTACGCAAGTGGGTGTGTGGCTTCCAGAAGAACGCCACCGGACCGTATCTCGCCAGCGAAGATTTGAGGGCCTTGCTGTTTCCAAAGGCATCTAAAGACTCCGTGGTCCCCAGTGATCAGACCCCCACCGTCCAGATCGTGGTGGAACCTGAGAGACGGAAAGGCCCGTGCCAACAACAAGTGTTGGCTTTAATACCCCAACAACAACAACGTGGAACCTGATATCGTTATGGCCCAGTCCATGCATGAGTGCCACTTAGATTCCAATAACGTAGAACGTATGTCGGAAGTGTCGGAAGGGACGGAGAGGAACCTCATGGGCGAGGAGCTCGACTATGATTTTGATCAGGTGGAATACCCTGATTCGAAGCATGAGGTCGCTCCCGCTCCTACTCCCGCATCGACTCCTACACTGTCCGAGGAACCTGTTCCTTCGACTTCTGCCACCCCGGACCCTCTTCCATCAGGCACTCAGGAGGTCTTCAAGATGCTTGAAGCCCTCATGGAAAGAAAACTTCGTGAGACCCAGGAGCAATTCAGGTCTACCCTAGTGAGTTTTAAACAACCGAAACGGATTTCGGTTAAGGACCTCCCCTCTTGCTCGGATACTAACCCATGGAGGTATGCCGAGCATATGCCGATTACAACTGGTAAGATCTTCATCAGTGAGAAGGTCGGCTCGATCTTGTTGGAAGAAGTGGAATTCTTCCCGAATTTCGAGGCTTATCCGGACTGTTACGTCCGGCTCAGGTCCGAACCAGCCTCAAAGGAAGAGACCGAACCGAAGGAAGTAATCGTGTTCGATCTCGCGAAGGCCCAGGCTATGCTAGCCAGTGCGGTGAAGAGTAGGGGTTTCACCAACTCCAAGATGCCGGCGCTCAGCAAGAAGCACCCAACCTTCGTTGCGCCGAATGATGCGACCTTCCCCTTTATAGAAAAGGCCTTCACTGCGGTCTTGAAAGCAGTGGAAGAAGGGAAACCTTGCCCTGTACTGGAGGAGTGCAGACCCTTCTCCCTTACCGTCCCCCCCGATGATAGACACTGGAAAGACGTCCAGTCAACCTTCACGGTGGGGAAGTTAGAGCCTGACGTAGCCGGTCGTCAGTTCAATGAGGACCTCCCAAGGCTAAATGATCACCTCCTTCGTAGGGAACAGGATACGAAGGAGAGGCTTGCCGCATCGCTGTCCCTCCAGGTACATCTCGAACTAATGGATGGAGACACTAGAGTTCCGGACTTCTACATGGTCCCAGCCAAAAAAAATTTGGCAACGGTGACTAAGGACCTGTACAGCTTCATTAAGGCTCGCAGAGCCTGTCGTGAATTCGTGTTTACCAGCGCGACGGTAAAACACGAACCCCGGAGGCTGATTTCCTCCAATATCTGGGGTAAATATCTCTTTCCCTCCTCCCTGGTGAAAGAGATTGCCGACAAGGCCGCCACGGAGAACAGGAACCTTCTCCACAAGTGGGCCATGTCAAAGAAAAGGAAATCCTCTCAGGACGATGGCCCTCAACCTAAGAGGAAGTCCCAAAATCCGAAACCCCAGCAACGTCAACAGAGACGGCAGTTTCCGGGTTCCACTACTCCCCAAGTGGCAGCACAGCCACAGCAGACCTTTCAGTTGGTCACCCAGCCGGTGGTGTCGCAGTCACCGGTCTTTACCCCTGCATTCGAGCAACATGCTACTACCTTTCGTCCCAGAGGTAGGGGCTCAAGCAGAGGTTCCGGTAGAGATTCTTCTCGCCGTCCCTCCAGAGGCAGAGGAGGAAGGGGAGCTAGCGGCCGAGGTGGCAAACCCTCGGGACACCAGAAGCAATGAAGTGCTTCCGGTGGGAGGAAGACTCCGCCAATTCCAGGATCGTTGGACCTTCGATCCCTGGGCACACAGCATCGTCAAGAAGGGACTAGGCTGGAGCTGGACGCAACCACCCCCAGCCTTCCAGCAATTCTTCCAACAGTCAACCCCCCTCCTGGAAGAATACGTCCTAGAACTCTTGAACAAGAAGGTGATCAGGAGGGTAAAGTCAACCAGGTTCCAAGGGAGACTATTTTGCGTTCCCAAGAAGGACTCCGACAAACTCAGAGTCATTCTAGACTTATCCCCCCTCAACAAGTTCATTGCGAACAACAAGTTCAAGATGCTGACTCTCCAACAAATAAGGACCCTTCTGCCTCAAGGGGGCTACACGGTCTCCATAGACCTGGCGGATGCCTACTGGCACGTTCCAATGAATCATCACGCTTCCTCCTACCTAGGATTTCAACTCCAAAGGAAAAGTTACGCCTTCAGGGCCATGCCCTTCGGGCTCAACGTGGCTCCACGGATCTTCACCAAGCTGGCAGACGCCATCGTCCAACAGCTCCGCCTTCGCGGCGTCCAAGTGATGGCTTACCTAGACGACTGGCTGGTCTGGGCGACATCGCCCGAAGATTGTGGAAGAGCCTGCAACAAAGTCACCCAGTTCCTAGAACATCTGGGATTCAAGATAAACGCCGAGAAATCTCGCCTCTCTCCAGCTCAGAAGTTCCAATGGTTGGGAATCCATTGGGATCTTCAGTCACACCGCCTTTCCATCCCGCAGAAGAAAAGGAAAGAAATAGCAGGGTCTGTCAGAAGACTGCTGAAATCCAAACGGATCTCAAGACGACAGCAGGAACAAGTTCTAGGCTCTCTACAGTTCGCCTCTGTGACAAACCCAGTGCTTCGCGCACAGCTAAAGGATGCCGCGGGAGTCTGGAGACATTCCGCATCCATCACTCGAAGAGACCTCAAGAGACGGCTCCCAAACAGACTTCGCTTACTATTAAAGCCGTGGTCGGAAGCAAAGGCCCTGAAAAGGTCCATTCCTCTTCAACACCCGCCTCCATCGATCAACATCCACACGGACGCTTCACTGGAGGGTTGGGGAGGTCACTCCCACCAACGACAGGTTCAGGGAACATGGTCTCCCCTATTCAAGACGTTTCACATCAACATCTTGGAGGCCATGGCGGTTCTTCTCACCCTGAAGAAACTCTCCCCGCCTCCCTCGATCCACATCCGTCTGACTCTGGACAACTCGGTGGTAGTCAGATGTCTCAATCGTCAGGGCTCGAGATCGCCCCAGATAAATCAGGTACTTCTTCCAATCTTTCGTCTGGCAGAAAAGAAGAAATGGCACCTGTCTGCAGTTCACCTACAAGGATTCCGCAACGTGACGGCGGACGCTCTATCACGGACAAGCCCAATAGAGTCGGAATGGTCTCTAGACGCAAGATCATTCTCCTTCATCTCTCGCCAAGTCCCGGAACTTCAGATCGATCTCTTCGCAATGAGCGACAGCAATCAATTTCCTCGATATGTGGCCCCGTACGAGGACCCCAGGGCAGAAGCAGTGGATGCCATGTCACTGGATTGGAACAGATGGTCCAGGATATACCTGTTCCCTCCCCCTAACCTTCTGCTGAAAGTCCTCTCCAAACTGAGAACCTTCAAAGGGACAGCGGCCCTAGTGGCTCCCAAGTGGCCCCGGAGCAATTGGTACCCCCTGGTCCTGGAGCTGCAGCCCACGCTGATCCCCCTCCCGGGCCCAGTTCTCTCTCAACAAGTACAGAAGTCGACTGTCTTCGCTTCATCACTGAAAGTCAGGGACCTTCATCTCATGATTTTCTCTCCCTGGCCGCAAAGAAAAGGTTTGGGATCTCGAAGAAAAGTCTAGACTTCCTCGAGGAATACAAGACCGAATCCACACGACGGCAATACGAATCTTCCTGGAGAAAGTGGGTCTCGTTCGTCAAAGCAAAAAACCCTACGGAAATCACCATTGATTTTTGCATGTCCTTCTTCATTCACCTTCATGGACAAGGCTTAGCGGCCAACACGATTTCCACCTGCAAATCGGCTTTGACTAGACCACTACTGTACGCTTTCCAGAT
The DNA here is from genome assembly GCF_036898095.1 of Palaemon carinicauda. NCBI lineage: Eukaryota > Metazoa > Arthropoda > Malacostraca > Decapoda > Palaemonidae > Palaemon > Palaemon carinicauda. Next base: position 60,486 of record NW_027171252.1, read on the forward strand.
TGATCTGTCTAGCGATATCTTCAATAAACTGCCAAAGGCATGCGCTAGACTACGCCCAGCACCTCCGCCAAAACCTATCTCCTGGTCCCTGGACAAGGTGCTCCATTTTGCCTCTAGCCTGGACAACGATTCGTGCCCTCTAAAGGACCTGACTCAAAAAGTTATCTTCCTTTTTGCTCTCGCCTCGGGAGCCCGAGTCAGCGAAATAGTGGCATTTTCAAGAGACGAGGGTCATATCCTGTTCGCAGACACAGGAGAACTTACCCTCTTCCCTGATCCGACGTTTCTCGCAAAGAATGAATTACCCACCAAGAGATGGGGCCCTTGGAGAATCTGCCCCCTGAAGGAAGATGTATCTCTATGCCCAGTGGAGAGTCTTAAGGTCTATCTTCGAAGAACTTCAGACTTCGGTGGAGGTCAACTCTTCAAAGGAGAAACATCGGGTAGCGACCTGTCACTGAAACAACTAAGAGCGAAAATCACCTACTTCATTCGCAGAGCGGATCCTGACAGTACACCCGCAGGTCATGATCCTAGAAAAGTCGCGTCTTCTCTGAATTTTTTCCAGAGCATGGATTTCGAATGCCTCAAGAGCTTCACAGGGTGGAAATCGTCGCGCGTTTTCTTCAAGCACTACGCGAAGCAAGTGCATGAAGTTAAACATTTCGTGGTAGCCGCAGGTAGTGTTATGAAACCTGCCGTTTAACTCTGCATAGAACAGTGGGTTACTTGGGACTTTAACTCTACGGGTGCCTGTGTTGACCCTTGTGTGATACATAGTGATTTCATGGACACTTAGTGTTTCTAATAGACTGTTCTTATCAAGGTGAAATGTCATAGACTTCACATGAGTGCCACATGCCCTAGGGCATGATGTGTTTTTCCTTGAAAAAGACTGACGTTCCTCTGGAACTTGTGTTTCTAAAAGTGAAATTTCTTTCAGATTCAAGATTGAAGTCTTTTATTTTCTATGTACATTATTCTTATTATTGTAAATTAACTTTACACCTTTTATTGCAATTGTTATCACTATAATCTGCAATCTATGAAATAAAATGTCTATTTTATTACACGTGCGTCTCTCTCCGCTCCTATTATTATTATGAAATACATGATTGTCATAGTTTCATTTACCCCTTCCCTTTGGAATGAGAAGAATGATATAAATTTACCTGTATTATATACTCACTCATGCTGTGTAATATTCCTACTAGAATACTTACCTTCGTCCTGCCTTCGAGACCAGATTGATCTCTCCTCCATGGAGTGTTGTGATTAATTATCACTTGCCTATACTTGAGAATATTCCTACCCGAATATTAACCTTCTGTCTTGTCTCCGAGTCCTGCACGAACTCTCCGCAGGGTGAGTAGCCCTTCAGTGATCACTTCGGATTTTGGTATGATCCGCCGGGACTTCTCTGCCAGGGGGCCAGGAAGCTGGATCCCCACGGAAACTCTAACGAGGACACATTACATACCTCTATTTGGAGCCCTTGGCACTTACTTAAAAAGGGGAAATTTTCCACGATACATTAATTCTCTGGTACACTTCCATCAGGCTTGAGCCCAAAAAACGGATTTTGAGCGAAGCGAAAAATCTATTTTTGGGCGAGATAGCCATGACGTCCTGATGGACCCTCCCGTCTATTCTAGTCCAGCCTTTCAGGCCCCGCCCTGTCCTGCTGTATCATGGAGATTAGCAAGGAGCTGGCCTCAGGATGAGGAAGGACGTGACGTCATTTAGCAATGGCGCCCGTTTGTTTACGTTTCGAGTACCAAAAGCAGCCATGGACGAGTGTAACTGTGGAACGGCTCCCCAGTTATTCTCCACCTTTCCATATCGAAGTGTTAACTCTATATGGGGTGCAGATAGCTATGTGGCGTGTTAATACATACGTCCCCTGTTGATATACGATATCCTAGAGGGAAACCTTTATGGTACTCGCACCAGAAGTTAGAATTCTGTGATAACCTTTAGTTTAATTCTCTTGGAATATCCCTGTAGTTAAATATACCCAAGGAAGCTATTGAAGGAACCTTCCATCAGGACGTCATGGCTATCTCACCCAAAAATAGATTTTTCGCTTCGCTCAAAATCCATTTTATACATATAAGATTCAGTGATTGTACATATGTTTTTTCGCCTTCTAGGAAGTATACAAGGGGTTTCCCATGATCTTGGTAGTCGTCTCCCTTGCCCCTAACATAACGCTAGGGCTCTTGTATACTTCCTCACCTCCCTAGTTACCTTATATAAGGTAATCTCCTCCCTCTGTGGTAGCCTAGGCTACATCCTACCCCTCCTTACCTCGAATGCCTTCGGGTAAGGTTAGGCTAGGATTGTTCAGTCGTTTGCCCCCAGCTCCCCATTAGGTGAATGTACTCTCCTTCTGGTCCCTGCTGGGGGTGAAGGCGAAGGGGCTCTGCCCTTCCCCCCAGTCCACACTTGGTTGGGTTAAGACCCTTCCTCCCTGTGGCCTAGCGACTTGTAATACCCCCTCTCTTTCCTGGTCTAGGGGACTAGCTCACCTAGCCTAGGTTAGGCAGTCTAGGGATTCTGTTTCTTTGTAGTTTAGGACAGGACACTAGTGCTGTACCTACTCTGTGCTAACCTACCCTAGGTTGGAGAAAGGATTCTTCCTACCTAGACAGGCTAGCCCTAAACAGAATCCCCAACCCTGGGTGTGCCGGTGGGAGCTACACCTCCCCCCCACACTCCCTCTCAGGACCCTTACCCCTCCCCCTCTATCCCTTTTTGTGTTGGCTAGCCATCACACCCCTGTCCGCCGTCCTACAACTCCACCGCGTGCCGGCGGGTTGTGGGTTCGGCTTGGTATTTTCGTTGGTTAGTCTGAACTGCTACGCTTCCTGCATATAGTTAAACTATGAGATAGCATTCGACGGTTCGGTCTGCCGGCGGAAGACCTTACTATCCTTGAGTGTTCTTCGGTCCTCTCTTGGGCCCCCACCGACAACTATAGCCGACTGCCGGCTCTGTTGCCACTGGATGAAAGGTCGCCACCCTCTCCCTTTCATTTGAACACTCCTTCTGGAGGAAGAAGGGGATGGGTATCGAATTTTACCCTTCCCTCTCTCTCCTCCTTTCCTATCCCTCTCTCTCTCATTGCCGGTTCACTGCCGCCTCCACTCTGCCGGCGCCAGCCGTCAGTGTCTTCGGTATCCTATCTGTCTCATTGAATGATGTCAGTGTAGGTATACCTCTGCCGGTCACCTGCCGACTGCCGGGGGCTGCCGACTTGCCGGCGATCTGCCATCACTTTAAGGTGTCGCCCTCTCTCTTCCACATAGATTGATGGCTTGGAAGGGTCTCACCTTGATGGAGAATTGTCGGCGCCAGGCGAGCTTCCGGCATTCCGCCAAGCTGCCGGTGCCTTCAATCTTGGCTATAGAGTGGACAGTCACTCCTTCCCCCTGCCGGCCCACTGCCGGCAGTGATTATTGTACAGCTATGGATGATAGCCGGTACTTCTATGGTATAAGATATAACCTAGACTGAAAACTATTGGGTATAGTTGTACAGTAAAGATTTTCCAGCATATTCCGTGCATCCATGCGCAGTCTCTTGCCGGGACCTAACCTGAATAAGGGGGATTGGATTATCCCTCCTTTTCTTATATACTGAATGTATTCAGCTCCCCCTGTCACTGTAACTAATTCCTCAGAGGAAGCCTAAGCTTGGCTCATCCAGCATGGATGTTATTCCTCCTCCTAGGGCTCAAGACAGACCCCTTGAATTAGTTATGGTGTGGGGTCACGGCAATTGGCTGGGTGGGATGCACAAGTATGTGTCTTTCCTACCTCCTTTCTAGCTTATCTATTCTAATCTTATACATAAAAGGAATCTTATACTATAAGTTTAATAACTTAATACTAATTTAAGATTACTGTAAGACATAATTTAATTGACTTCCAAAAATTCATTGCCTCTTTCTTTTACAGGAGGAGTACCTACGGTGTGAGAGCGCCTTCTGTAGCGTTCGTCGCCCCGACTTCTACGGCCGCCTGGCGTGCTGAACCAACGCCGGCTGTTCGATCTCGAAGGGAAATCTTCGTTATTGGGACCCGCAGGTCTGCCCTGTGTGTAAGAACCTGCTCGATGAGGCGTTCGATAACCCTCCTTCAGCGGAGGCCAGGGACATCGCCCGAGAGAAACTGCGCAAGTGGGTGTGTGGTTTCCAAAAGAACGCCATGGGGCCTTATCTCCCAAGTGAAAGGATGAGAGCCTTGCTCTTCCCCAAGGCATCTGCAGATGCCGTCATTCCCAAGCCTGAGATCCCCTGCGTCCAACTGAAGGTCGAGCCTGACGTTTCGAACGCTCTCCAAGAATGTTACAGAGACGAAGTGGAGAAGATGTCAGATGTGTCGGATAATACCGAAAGGACCCTGATGGCTGAGGGTCAAGAAGAGGAGGACCAAGTGGAGACTCCTGACTCCGAGGGCGAGATCGCCCGTGCACCTTCTGTTTCTTCCATCGTGATTTCGGAACCAGTCCCCTCTACATCTGCCACTCCAGTACCGGCAGTGGTAAGCACCCAGGATACCCTCCAAATGTTGGTAGCACTCCTGGGTGAGAAGTTCCACCAGGGGCATGCGGACCTTAAGAGGGAGATAATGAGCATGAAACAGACAACGCCAAAGAAGATCAGCATCAAGGATCTTCCTGCCTGCTCGGTGACAAATCCTTGGTGGCATGCTGAACACATGCCCATTACAAGCGGACGCATCGTTATCAACCCCAAGTTAGGCTCCGTCCCCCTTGAAGAGGTGGAGTTCTGGCCTAACTTCGAAGCCTACCCGGACTGTTACGTCCGTCTCAAATCTGAACCAGTCTCCAAGGAGGAGACCGAGCCGAAGGAGGTCATAGTGTTTGACCACACTAAGGCTCAAACTCTTCTGGCCGACTGCCTTAAGAGCAGGGGCTACACCAATTCCAAGGTGCCGGCCCTAAGCAAGAAACACCCGTCCTTTCTTGCTCCTCCCACCATGGTCTTTCCTTTTCACCAAAAAGGCCCTACTGGCATTGATGAAGGTGGTGGAGGAAGAAAAACCCTGCCCTACATTGGAGGAATGTAGGCCTCTCTCCCTCGCCCTCCCTCCCGATGACAAAAGCTGGAAGGATATCCAGTTAACCTTCACGGTTGGAAAGTTGGAGGCTGACGTCGCGGGACGTCAGTTTAACGAAAACCGCCCCAAGATCACCGAGTACCTTCTGCGTCGGGAGCAAGACACGAAAGAGAGGCTGGCTGCCTCTCTGTCTCTTCAAGTACAACTTGAGACAATGGCCGGGGACATTAGGGTCCCAGGCTTCTACATGGTTCTTGCAAAGACCCACCTTGCCACCTTGCTGAAGGACTTGTATAGCTTCATCAAGGCCCTGTAGAGAATTCGTGTTTGCGGATGCCACTGTCAAACACGAACCCCGGAAACTGATTTCCTCCAACATCTGGGGCAAATATCTCTTTCCTGTCGACCTCGTGAAAAAGATTGTGGACAGACCCGCCACTGAGAACCGGAACCTTCTCAACAAGTGGGGCATGTCTCGAAAGAGGAAATCTTCTCAGGATGATGGCTCCCAACCTAAGAAGAAGTCCAACAAGCCCCGACCCCAGCAGCGTCAGGCTAAACGCCAGTTTCCGGCACCCGCTACTCCCCAGTTGGTGGCTCAGCCACAACGGACCTTTCAGTTGGTCCCTCAGCCGGTGGTGGCTCAGTCACCAGTCTTTACACCAGCCTATGAAAGGCAATCCACTACCTTTCGCCGAGAGGTAGAGGTTCCGGCAAAGACTCCTCTAGACGTCCATCTAGAGGGAGAGGAGGAAGGGGAGCAGGCGGCCGAGGTGGCAAATCCTCGGGAAACCAGAAGCAAGGAAGTGCTTCTAGTGGGAGGAAGACTTCGCCACTTCCAGGATCGTTGGACCTTCGATCCTTGGGCCCACAGCATCATCAAGAAGGAACTAGGGTGGAGCTGGGTAACACCACCTCCAACCTTCCAACAATTCTTCCAACACTCCACCCCCGTCCTGGAAGAATATGTCCTAGAACTCATGAACAAGAAGGTGATCAAGAGGGTAAAGTCCACCAGGTTCCAAGGAAGACTATTCTGCGTTCCTAAGAAAGACTCAGACAAACTCAGAGTCATTCTGGACTTGTCCCCTCTCAACAAGTTCATAGTGAACAACAAATTTAAGAGGCTGACTCTTCAACATATAAGAGCCCTACTATCTCACAAGGATTACACGTTCTCAATAGACCTGGCGGACGCCTACTGGCACATTCCAATGAATCACCAGGCTTCCTCCTACCTAGGGTTCAAGCTTCAACGAAGGCGGTACGCTTTCAGGGCCATGCCCTTCGGACTCAACGTAGCTCCAAGAATCTTCCCGAAGCTCGCAGACACAATCGTCCAACAGCTACGCCTTCAAGGCGTCCAGGTGATGGCTTACCTAGACGATTGGCTGGTTTGGGCGGCATCCTCAGAAGAATGCTCGCGTGCTTGAAGAAAGGTGACCCAGTTCCTGGAACATCTGGGTTTCAAAATCAACGCCAAAAAGTCTCGACTGTCTCCAGCTCAGAAGTTTCAATGGCTGGGAATCCATTGGAACCTTCAGTCACACCGTCTTTCCATCCCTCTGAAGAAAAGGAAGGAAATAGCGGGATCTGTCAAGAGACTCCTAAAATCCAAACGGATTTCAAGACGCCAACAGGAACGAGTGCTCGGCTCCCTCCAGTTCGCCTCAGTGATAGACCCAGTGCTACGAGCACAGCTAAAAGATGCATCAGGAGTCTGGAGAAGAAACGCATCCATCGCTCGAAGAGATCTCAAGAGACCTCTACCAACCAGGCTTCGCTCACTCCTCAAGCCATGGCCGGAGGCAAAGAACCTGAAAAGATCAGTTCCTCTTCAACCACCACCTACGTCGGTCACCATCCACATGGATGCCTCGCTAGAAGGATGGGGAGGTCACTCCCATCAGCGACAAGTTCAAGGAACATGGTCTCCCCTATTCAAGACGTTTCACATCAGCATCTTTGAGGCCATGGCGGTTTTTCTTACTCTGAAGAAACTGTCCCCTCGTCCTTCGATCCACATTCGTCTAACTCTGGACAGCGCCGTTGTGGTCAGATGTCTCAACCGTCAGGGTTCAAGATCGCCCCAACTCAACCAAGTGCTATTGCCCATCTTCCGCCTAACGGACAAGAAGAGATGTCACCTCTCAGCAGTTCACCTACAAGGATTCCGTAATGTGACGGCGGACGCTCTATCAAGGACAAGCCCCATAGAGTCGGAATGGTCCTTAGACGCAAGATCATTCTCCTTCGTCTCCCGTCAAGTCCCGGAACTGCAGATCGACCTCCTCGTGACGAGCGACAACAAGCAACTTCCTCGTTACGTGACCCCATACGAGGACCCCAGAGCGGAAGCGGTGGACGCCATGTTCCTGGACTGGAACAGATGGTCCAAAATTTACCTGTTCCCTCCACCCAACCTTCTGCTGAAAGTCCTCACCAAGCTGAGAACCTTCAAGGGAACAGCAGCCCTAGTGGCACCCAAGTGGCCCCGGAGCAACTGGTTCTTTCTAGTCCTGGAGCTACAGCCCAAGCTGATCCCTCTGCCGGACCCAGTTCTCTCCCAGCAGGTTCAGAAGTCGACTGTCTTCGCTTCATCAAGGAAAACCCTAGACCTTCATCTCATGATTTTCTCTCCATAGCCTTGAAGAAAAAGTTTGGAATTTCGAAGAAATGTTTAGACTTCCTAGAGGAATATAAAATAAAGTCTACCAGAAGGCAATATTAGTCATCCTGGAAGAAATGGGTGTCTTTCGTCAAGGAAAAAAATCCTACGGAAATCTCCATAGATTTTTGTCTGTCCTTCTTCATTCACCTTCATGGACAAGGCTTAGCAGCCAATACGATTTCCACTTGCAAATCGGCCTTGACAAGACCACTACTTTACGCCTTCCAGATAGACTTGTCCAACGACATCTTTAACAAGCTTCCAATGGCATGTGCTAGACTCCGTCCTGCACCTCCATCGAGACCCATCTCCTGGTCTCTTGATAAGGTGCTCCATTTTGCCTCTAGTCTGGACAACGAGTCTTGCCCTCTGAAAGACTTGACTCAAAAAGTGATTTTCCTTTTTGCTCTCGCCTCGGGAGCCCGAGTCATTGAAATAGTGGCTTTATCTAGAGAAGATGGCCAGATACAGTTTGCCGAAACAGGGGAACTTACCCTCTTCCCTAACCCAACGTTTCTCGCTAAGAAGGAACTCCCCACTAAGAGGTGGGGTCCCTGGTGAATCTGCCCTCTGAAGGAAGATGTCTCTCTATGCCCAGTGGAGAGTCTAAAGGTCTATCTTCGAAGAACTTCAGACTTTGGCGGAGGACAGCTCTTTAAAGGAGAAACATCGGGATCTGATTTGTCACTCAAACAACTAAGGGCGAAGATCACCTACTTTATTCGCAGAGCGGATCCTGACAGTACACCCGCAGGTCATGATCCCAGGAAAGTCGCCTCTTCCCTAAATTTCTTTCAAGCAATGGATTTCAAAAGCCTTCGATCCTTCACAGGCTGGGAATCCTCAAGAGTGTTTTTCAAACACTATGCGAAGCAGGTGCACGAATTAAAGAGATACGTGGTGGCAGCAGGTAGTGTGTTAAAGCCTGCTGCATAGTGCTGCGCAGAACAGTGAGTTATTTCGGGACTCTAACTCAACGGATGCCTGTGTTGACCCTAGTGCAAAACATAGTGATTTTAAGTGCCACTTAGTAACACGACGGACGGTTCTTCTACATGGTGAAGTAACATAGACTTGAACACGTGTGCCACATGTTTATTTGGACATGAAGTGTATTTAAGACTTTAAAAAGACCTTATAGTTCCCTTGGAACTTACGTGTGTAATGGCAAGTTCTTCCTTTTCAGATTCCACACCCACGTCTTATGTAGTCTTTAGTTTATGTTTGTTAACTAAATTTTATTGAAATTTATTTATCTTATTTCATATTAACTCAGATATTTTATTGAATAAAATAGAAATTTCGCTACCATACGCGTCTTATTTTGCCCTACTATATGAAATAAATTACTGTTAGAGAGTTTGATTACCCCTAATTTTGATCATGATTATAATCTATGTTATAATATTTCTCCTATCTGATGTATACTCACCTAAAGAAAAGTGAAATATTTGTTCCAACACAAGTACTTAACTTTTCTGATCTGTCTGCGAGACCGGCAAGATCTGCGTCGACAGGTGAGTCTTCTTCATCAGGTTACTTCAAGATGTTCCTTTCGTCCAAGTAGGACTTCCCTGTCAGGGGGGCAGGAAGCCATGTCATAGTATATGCCATTGGTAGTGACATGTAACGGAGATGTCACAGTCTCTAAGGTCATCAGACCAAAGGAATATTGTTTAGAAGTCGAAGGCACTACTAAAATGGGAAAAACCCATGATACACTAATTCTCTGGTACACTTCCATCAGGACGTCATGGCTTGAGCCCAAAAAACGGATTTTGAGTGAAGCGAAAAATCTATTTTTGGGTGAGATAGCCATGATGTCTCCTGATGGACCTGCCCTGATTCTCTATTCTGGCCTGTCAGGCCCCTCCCTTTCTTATTGTATCATGGAGGCTGACAGAAACGCCGGAAGGAATGAGGAAATGGCGCGCATCGGTGACGTCGTTCAAGATGGCGGCCGGATGTTGACATCGCCGAGTACCGTAACAGTAACGATGGAGGAGAGTTTAGTAACGGCTCCTCCCATACTTGCCACACTCCCCCTTGAAGCGTAAACGCTATGTCGGGTGCAGATAGCTATGTGGCGTGTCAAGCATACGTCCCCTGTTATTATACGATATCCTAAAGGGAAACCTTATGGGTACTCGCGCCAGAAGTTAGAATTCTGTGAAACCTTTAGTTTAATTCTCTGAGAATATCTGCTGTAGTCAAATATACCCTTAGGAAGCTACTGAAGGAACCTTCCATCAGGACGTAATGGCTATCTCATCCAAAAATAGATTTTTTGCTTCGCTCAAAATCTGTTCTCTAGATATTTTAAAGGATTTCAGAGTAGATAATGGAAAGCAAAACAGATATAACCTAAATGGTAATTCTATACAATAGTTCTGCCACTAATAATTTTGATAATTTTTTGGGGGGCTCAAGCCATGTCGTCCTGATGGAAGGTTCCTTCAGTAGCTTACTAGGGGTATATATGACTACAGTAGATATTCCTTGAGAATTAAACTAAAGTTGTTCCGTAACTAAAATACAGACCACGCTATTTAATATGGGTAATTACTTTTGGCGTAGCTGAAATGACGAGCCATTAGAATTTTAACGAGGGTTTACTACCCCACCGCTAGTTAGCGGGGGGTAGGGAGGGTAGCTTGCTACCCCCCCCCCCTCACACACACCTCTGCTGAGCTCACTTTGCTCTCGGCTCGGGTGGTAGTCTGACGTGTACGCTGTCACCCTCGCCTTCTTTGCCAGCCATTACTAATCTTTTGTTTGCTTTTTCTTTAACAGAGTGTGTGTGAAGTTGGCCTCTGCAATGCGTAAGTGTCCTGGTTTACCTGACCCCCCTTGTGGTACCTATATGTCGGCGGTCGAAACGGACCCCCACACCTTGTGTCCTTACTGTAGGGGCCAACGGTGTGATAAGAATAATGTATGTGGTGAGTGCAGGGAGTGGTCTACCTTCCAGTGGGAGAGGTTTTCCCGGCGCCGGAAGAAGAAGTCCAGGCAGGATATTTCTCCTTTGAAGGTTTCTTTGAAAGGAGAAAATCCCAAGGGCTCTTCTTCCGTGGCCCAAACCTCCTCTGAAGCTCCCACTTGATCGGTTTCTTCCGAGAAACTATCGAGTGGTAGCGTAGGCCGCAGTTCTGTTGACCGATCTCGGGGTTTGGGAGAGGGAGTTGCCTCCCATAGCGAGGCAGCTCCTCCTCCTCTCCCGGGGGAGGATTTAAATATAAATGTTAATGTTTCTAATAATGATTTATTGCAGCTTTGGGCTTCCTTGGGGCTTGAGGGTTCGCCCTCCAAGGAAGCCTTGTTTGACATGATCAGGTTGGGGGCAGCTGTCAAACAATCGCTGACTTTAGCAGAGGTAGATCCTCTGTCTATCGTCGACGTTGTTGTGGCAGAGGCTTCCAATGAGTTGTATCAAACCTCTGCTCTTGATGTTACTGATGTAGCTGAAGGCTTAGATCCCCCTCCGAACAGCTATTGAGGGAGGAACTAAGTCCAATGGTCTCTCCTGCCGGTGATTCTTCCCCTCGGGGGAGTTCACTCACAGAGACTCCTCTTCGGAGGACTGCTGTTGGTCAGCCTGCTGACCCCACGGCCCCCAGAGGGCATATAAGGCGTAAAGCCCACCTTCCTCTTCGCCGTAGAGGCCTTCTTTCACCACACAAGGGTGTTAGGAGGCGCCTCTTCGGTTCATCAGTGCGCCGCAGAGGAACCTCGCCGTCGTTTGCCGACTCTACTAGCTACAACCCTGGACTTCTCCGCAGATCGTTCGCGATCTCCTTCGGTGAAAGGTCATCCTTGCAAAGGACACGCCGACCTTCCACCTGCCGTCGCCGTTCCTGGCCGCTGATGCGCTGTTGGCGCCTACTCACCCTGTTTTTAAACGGGCAACGGTCCCTTTGGGGCACAAGGGACTTTCACACAAAAATGTGTCTAAGTCCATTACGCGCTAGGTATCCCCTGTGCGCCATTGTTCACCTGCGCGCCATTGTTCACCTGCGCGCAAGCGCTCGCCAGCTACTGTTGTTCCTGTTATAGTGTGCCAGCGCTCACCTGCACGCCAGCGCTCACCTGTTCGCCAGCACGCTACTGCGCGCCCTCATCTTGATGCGTGCCATGTGTGCCCATGTTCTCCTGCGCGCCAGCGCTCGCCTGCGCGCCAACGATCTCCTGCGCGCCCGCGATCTTCTGATCTGGGCGCAAAGGGGAAGATAACCTCTTTCCCTATTCGCCAGCGCTCGCCAACACGCCATCAATCGCCGACGCGCCATCGGACCCCACCTGCTTGCCATCCTTCACCTGCGCGCGATGGCGAGCGCCCTGCGCGCCCACCTATTCTTCCAGATGTGCGCCCTCATGCACGCCCGCGTAAGGGATATATCTCCTGCGCGGGCGCCCAACGTTATCGCCCTCACGGGCTCTTTGGGATCCTGCGCGCCTGCGCGCGAGAACATTCGCCTTCGTGCGCGCAAGCGCTCATTCAGCCTGCTGCGCATCCTCTGCAATCTCCGGAACGCGCCCCTGTACGCCATCGCGCCATCGCTCGCCCGCGCGCCATCGCTCGCCCGCGCGCCATCGCTCGCCCGCGTGCCATCACCATCGTCCTGGCCCTCGTGCGTGCGCGTGAACAATCGCCCGCGAGCGACCCAGGCAAAATTCTATCGCGCGAGCGCCAGCACGACCCCCAGCGCAATCCCACGCGCGAGGCTGCAGGACGCCACGCGGCCAGGTCATCGTCATCGCGTTCCCCCCCCCCCCCCCCGCAAGCGCAGAACAGCGTGCTCGCCGGAGGGAGGGAGAATTCCGGATAGGTCCAGGGACTTTTCTCCTTCTTCCTTTCAGGCAGACCCTACTTTGGTAACTCCTCTTAGGGATCAGCTGTCAGTCGGCAGCCCTGGTTTGGGTCCCTAGTCAGAGCGGTCATGCAGGCTTTTAAGCCTGTTCTCTCTGAGCTGGGCCACAAATCAGTGGCAGCTTCGACTCCCCTGAAGAGGAAGAGAGGAGTAGCTGACGTGGTAACTTCTCCAAGGGCGAAGCTGACTCCTAGGAAGTCTTTGAGGAAGGCCTCCTCCCCCCCCCCAGACTTTCTCTCCCTCCCCTTCGGACGAAGATTTCCCGTCCTCAGGGGAGTCACGTGAGGTGAGGCGTTCCCCCATCGCACCAATGAGGGAAACCCCACCTCGCGCAGAGAAGTCTTCTCGGGTAGTGGTGGAGAAGAGCCTCCCACCATCACTGTTGGAGTCCTGCATCCCTCCCAAGATGGAGTAGAAGGACTCCAAGACTTTACCGAAGTCGTCCTCAAGGATTAGACCAGAGCCAGCCAAGCCCTCGGAGAACGTCCACGAGTCCCCCCAAGAAGAGCCTTTGGGGACAGGAGACTTCGCTGCCAGCTCTTCAGGAGGAGAGCTGCAGGAGTCAGAGCATGCATTCTGGCAGGTTCTGATCCTGATGAGGAATCTCAATGCGTTCGTGGATCCAGAGATTCCCCCTCATGAGGGCAAGGACACGGTCTTGGACCGAGTCTTTGGTACTCAAAAACCCTCTAAGGCCAGCGTGGCTTTGTCCTGGTCCCAAGGGGTTAAGAGTGCCAGAGATAAGGTCGAAGGCCAGCTCTCCGAGCATGCTTCCTCCAGCCGATTCAGCGCCAGTAACAAACTCCTCCCGCCTCCTCGTGTCCATCAGAGGAGGCACTTTGACATCATGGAGGAGACTTGTTTAGCTCTTCCCTTACACCACTCCTTGGAAGAGCTTACCAGGGGAGTCCCTCTAGAGAGACTCTCCAACCGGTAAGTGTCGTTCTCGGCTACGGAGATCCTTAGCCAGGAGAAGGTGGCGGTGTGCCATGCAGGCAACTTCGTGGCTGGACATCTGGCTAGGGTCTCTGGGTATCCTGTTATGATCTGAGGACTTGTCCAAAGAGAGTACCAGGAAGGCCATGGAGACCTTTCTACTTTCAGGCACCCGTACCATCGAGTTTCTAGCCCACCAAGTCTCGAACTTGTGGGCTAATACCATCTTGAAACGTCGAGATGCGGTGTCTGAGAGATTCCACCAGAAGGTCCCCAGTACCGAGATCAGCAGGCTCAGACATTCTTCCATCTTGGGGAAGAATTTGTTTGAGCCTAAGGACGTGGAGCAGCCGGCTGAGAGGTGGAGGAAGTCCAACCAGGACTCTCTCCTACATAGGGCTTTAACATCGAAGCCCTATAAACCTCCAGCAACCCAGCAACCACGTCCTACCAAGACCATGAAACCGGCAGCTGCAGCAAAGATAATGGTGTCGAAGCCCTTTCCTGTCAAGGACAAGAAAGGCAAAAAGTCCTCCAGGGGAGGAAAGAATCCTAGAGGGAGTGGCCGAGGCCGCAAACGCTAGGATTGGCAGTCCCCCTGCATGTCCACCAGTGGGGGGATGCCTACAAAGTTGCGCAGACAGGTGGCATCAACTCGGGGCCGATTCCTGGACGATTTCCATAATCAGTCAAGGATTTCGCATCCCGTTCACAACATCTCTACCTCCCCTGACAGCAAATCCAGTGTCGTTGAGCTTCCTTGCCATGGGATCGGCAGCAAGGGGGCAAGCACTTCGGGCAGAAGTCGAGACCATGTTGAAGAAAGGCGCTCTCCAAGAGGTCGTCGACGGGTCCCCAGGCTTCTTCAGTCGACTCTTTCTTGTAAAGAAGGCGTCTGGAGGCTGGAGACCAGTCATCGACCTCTCAGCTCAGAACAGGTTTGTCAGGTAAACCCCGTTCAGCATGGAGACGGCAGACACGGTCAGACTTGCAGTGAGACCGCAAGACTTCATGTGTACACTGGACCTGAAGGACGCGTACTTCCAGATCACAGTCCATCTGTCTTCAAGGAAGTACTTAAGATTCAGCCTAGACAAGAAGATCTACCAGTTCAAGGTGCTGAGTTTGTTGCTAAGACTCAGAATCCGAGAGTGCCGGACCCTCGGTTCGACTCCTTCCAGATCTCGAGTCTTTGTTCTGTAACAGATAACCCAGACCATCTCTTACTGTGCCCAGTAAGGAGTCTGAGGCTATATCTCAAAAGAACGGCTTCAGTTCGTCCCCAAGTGCAGGCATTGTTTGTGAGCACTGGAGAACAAAGAGGAGGGTTACCAAGAATACTATCTCAGCATGGATTTGTAGGGTAATCCATCTGTCCCTGAATCCTGACCCTCCTCCGTCACGTCGCCCTAGAGCACATGATGTCAGGGGTGTAGCTACGTCCCTGGCCTTCAAAAAGAACTTCTCAGTGACGCAGGTTCTACAAGCAGGGGTGTGGAAGCGTCAGACGACCTTCACAGCCTACTACCTGCAAGACGTGACCCACAGGAGGCTCGATACGTTCTCTATCGGCCCTGTGGTTGCTACACAACAGCTGGTTTAAACCTCAGGCTTCTTTATGGACAAGTAGCAGAAGGTTGAGGGCATTGTTACCCGGTTTTAGTCTGCATGAATGAAAAGGTTTCTCTGGCCCTTATTCTTTTCTTCATCCTCCCCTCTCTTGGGGAAAGCAGCATCCTGGGTTCTCTGCACAGCTGACCTCGAACCACTGCAGGTAAATCATGTTTCCTTGTGTTCCTAGTATTGAGCTAATACTGTCAGGTCCCCATACCCTGACAAGGTGGTATTGGGAGAGTCCTAGCCTAAAGTTTCCATCTAAAGGACTACAGGTCAACTTCCTAGGATGAGTCACTCTTCAAACCTTCACACACAGCTTACGTAGGCCGCAGCCCTTGCACAGCAAGGTGCTAGCGAGGTGCAGGGACTCCTTATCGTTGAGTGTTGACACACTCAGATACTGAGTCCCCGGGCTAAGCCAAAAGCCAGTACTGGCTGGGACTTACCACCCTTCCTAAGGGGGTGAGTCACCCCTATTAAATAGCGTGGTTTGTATTTCAGTTACGTAACAAATTCGTAGGTAATTTGTATTTTTTCTTGCCCGCCAGCCCTATCCCCCGTGAAGTCCTACCTCTAAGCAAAGTGAGCTCAGCACAGGTGTGTGTGAGGGGGTAGGGGTAGCAAGCTACCCTCCCTCCGTCGCTAACTAGCGGTGGGGTAGTAAACCCTCGTTAAAATTCTAATGGCTCGTCATTTCAGCTACGCCAAAAGTAATTACCCATATTGAATAGCTAAGGTTTGTATAGTTAGGAAAAATACAAATTACCTACGAATTTGTCATGTTTCACAGAATTCTAACTTTTGGCGCAAGTACCCATAAGGTTTCCCTTTACGATATCGTATAATAACGGGATGTATGCTTGACACGCCACATAGCTATGTGCACCCCAAATAGCGTTTACGCTTCGAGGGGGAAGTGTGGCAAGGTATGGGAGGAGTCATTACTAAGTTCTCCTTCGCTACTGTTACGGTACACTTTGACGTCATAACCGCCGCCATGTTTGGCCGCCATCTTGGTTGACGTCACCATTGCGCGCCTTCCTCATTCCTTCTTACGTGGCGTTTATGACCAGGTGCTTTTTCCCAGTTATTCGCCTGTATTATCATCATGTCGCAATCTTCTGCCTCGCCTTCTTCTGGAAAGTTGTGTACCATATTCTTGTATTGTATAAATCAGCTCTGGCCGTAAAGTAACGCCTTTTTATCTTAAAATACCGTGTTTTGTGGCGGAGCTGTGCCTTGACCGGAGGCGTCATGACGCCGACGCTGTTGTTCTCTTCGCATGCTTTATTTAGTTGGCCAGAACAACCTTCCCGGTCTTATAACTAATTATCAGCATTAGTTATTTAGTCTTCATTGCTAGGAATTAGTTATATTATGCCGACTGTATTCAATTTCGGCGAGTGTAGGTAGCCGAAATCGTATGCTAGATTGCTTGCCTAGCCCCTAGGCTCGATAGCCTAGGCGTTTTTGTTTACTTTCATGCATGATATGATAAGTGTTCCTAGTGTTATTTTATGAAATGAAGATGTTAGGCATTTATACATATAAGATTCAGTGATTGCATATATTTTTCTCCTTCTAGGAAGTATACAAGGGGTTTCGATGATCTTGGTAGTAGACTCCCTTGCCCCTAACCTAACGTTAGGGCTCTTGTATACTTTCTCACCTCCCCAGTTACCTTATCCAAGGTAATCTCCTCCCTCTGAGGTAGCCTAGGCTACATCCTAGCCCTCCTTACCTTGAATCGCATTCAAGTGAGGTTAGGCTAGGATTTTCTTTCCCCACTCTTAGCCATAGTACATGAGCTTTGAGTTTGGGACAGAACCTCAGAGTACTAGTCGTTTGCCCCTCAGCTACCCCATTAGGTGAATGAACTCTCCTTTTGGGTGTCTGCTGGCCGGCAAAGGTGGGGGGGCTCTGCCCTTCCCCCTACTCCACACCTGGTAGGGTTACGACCCTTCCTTCCTGTGGCCTAGCGACTTGTCCTACACCTGCCTTCCCTGGTCTAGGGACTTGTTCCCCTAGCCTAGGTTAGGCAGGCCTTGGGATTCTGTTTCTTTATAGTTTAGGTCGGTACATTAGTGCTGTGCCTTCGCTGTACTAACCTACCCTAGGCTGGAGAACGAATTCTTCCTACACCTGGGATAGTGCTGGTACTGAAACAGAACCCCTTCCCCCTGGAGTGTCGGTGAGGGCTCACGCCTTCCCCTACACTCCCCCTCAGGACCCTCGCCCCTCCCCCCTCTGTCCTTTAGTGATGACCTAGCCATCACACCTCTGTCCACCGTCCTACAACTCGACCGCATGCCGGTGGGTTGTGGGGTCGGCCCGGTCCTTTCGTTGGTTAGTCGGAACTGCTAGGCTTCCTGCATATAGTTGAACTATGGGATAGCATATGACAGGTCGGTCTGCCGGCGGAAGACCTCGCTATCTTAGAGCGTTCTTCGGTCCTCTCTTGGGCCGCCACGCAACTCTAGCCAACTGCCGGCTCTGTTACGGCTGGATGAAAGGTTGCCATCCTCTCCCTTTCATTTGAACACTACTTCCGGAAGAAGATAAGGTTTGGGTAGTGAGCTACCGCCCTTCCCTCCTTCTTCTTCTATTCTTTCTCTCTATCTTATCAGTGCCGGTCCACTGCCACACTACCCTGCCAGCGACAGCTGTCAGCTTAGCCCAGTATCCTCTCTGTCTCATTGATTGACGTCAGTGTTGGAATACCTACGCCGGTTGCTTGCCGACTGCCGGGGGCCGCCGACGTGCCACCGATCTGCCATCATCTTGAGGTTTCGCCCTCTCTCTGCCACATAGACTGATGGCTGGGAGGGGTTCCCTCTCGATGGAGATTTGCCGGCGCCCGGCGCACTTCCGGCATGACATCACGCTGCCTGCGTCACCTAATCATTCTACTTCAGTGGACTGTCACCTCTACCCTGCCGGCCCTGCGCCCACAGTGTCTATTGTATAGCTATATACGATAGCCAGTACATCTAGGGTATAGTACATACCCTAGTCAGAAAACTATGGTGTATAGCTGTGGAGTAAATTCTTCTAGCATACTCTGTGCATAAATGCACAGTCCCTTGCCGAGACCTACCTGAATCGGGGAGAATCATGGTCGGGGGCAAAGAACCTGAAAAGATCAGTACCTCTTCAACTACCGC
The DNA here is from genome assembly GCF_036898095.1 of Palaemon carinicauda. NCBI lineage: Eukaryota > Metazoa > Arthropoda > Malacostraca > Decapoda > Palaemonidae > Palaemon > Palaemon carinicauda. The sequence goes on from NW_027171252.1 coordinate 78,829, forward strand.
CTCCATCGGTCGTTATCCACACGGATGCATCGCTAGAAGGATGAGGGGGTCACTCCCATCAACGGCAAGTTCAAGGAACATGGTCTCCCATATTCAAGACATTTCACATCAACATCTTGGAGGCCATGGTGGTCCTCCTTACTCTGAAGAGGCTGTCTCCACGTCCCTCAGTCCATATCCGTCTGACTCTGGACAGCGACGTTGTGGTCAGATGTCTCAACTGTCAGGGCTCAAGATCACCCCAACTCAACCAAGTGTTGCTACCCATCTTCCGCTTGGCGGACAAGAAAAGATGGCACCTCTCGGCAGTTCACCTACAAAGATTCCGCAGTGTGACGGCGGATGCTCTATCCAGGACAACCCCGATAGAGTCAGAATGGTCCCTAGACGCAGACTCATTCTCTTTCATCTCCCGTCAAGTCCCGGAACTGCAGATCGACCTCTTCGCAACGAGCGACAACAAGCAACTTCCTCGTTACGTGACCCCATACGAGGACCCCCGAGCAGAAGCGGTGGATGCCATGTCCCTGGATTGGAACAGATGGTCCAAGATTTACCTGTTCCCTCCACCCAACCTTCTGCTGAAAGTCCTCATCAAGCTGAGAACCTTCCAAGGAACAGCAGCCCTAGTGGCACCGTAAGTGGCCCCGGAGCAACTGGTTCCCATTAATCCTGGAGTTACAATCCAAGCTCATTCCTCTGCCAGACCCAGTTCTCTCCCATCAAGTTCAGAAGTCGACTGTCTTCGCTTCATCAAGGAAAACCCGAGACCTTCATCTCATGATTTTCTCTCCCTAGCCGTCAAGAAGAGGTTTGGGATCTCGAAGAAAAGCTTGGACTTCTTAGAGGAATACAAAACAAAATCTACCAGAAGGCAATACGAGTCATCCTGGAAGAAGTGGGTGTCCTTTGCCAAGGCTAAAAATCCTACAGAAATCTCTATAGACTTTTGTCTGTCCTTCTTCATTCACCTTCATGGATAGGGCCTGGCAACCAACACGATTTCCACCTGCAAATCGGCCTTGACAAGACCATTACTATATGCCTTCCAGATAGACCTGTCCGATGACATCTTTAACAAGCTGCTAAAGGCATGTGCTAGACTCAGACCCGCACCCCCACCGCATCCCATCTCCTGGTCTCTTGACAAGGTCCTCCACTTTGCCTCAAGTTTGGACAATGAGTCTTGTCCTCTGAAAGATTTGACTCAAAAAGTGATTCTCCTATTTGCTCTCGCCTCGGGAGCCCGAGTCAGTGAAATTGTGGCATTATCAAGAGAAGAGTGCCAGATACAGTTCGCTGAAACAGACGAGCTTACCCTCTTTCCTGACCCAACGATTCTTGCCAAGAATGAGCTACCCACTAAAAGGTGGGGCCCCTGGAGAATCTGCCCTCTAAAGGAAGATGTCTCTCTATGTCCAGTGGAGAGTCTAAAGGTCTATCTTCGACGAACTTCAGACTTTGGCGGACGACAGCTCTTTAAAGGGGAAACTTCAGGGTCCGACTTGTCACTCAAACAACTAAGGGCAAAGATCACCTACTTTATTCGTAGAGCAGATCCTGACAGTACACCCGCAGGTCACGATCCCAGGAAAGTCCCCTACCCTGAATTTCTTCCAGTCGATGGACTTTGAAAGTCTTCTCTCTTTCACAGGCTGGAAGTCCTCCAGAGTGTTTTTCAAACACTACACGAAGCAGGTGCACGAGCTCAAACGGTATGTGGTAGCTGCAGGTAGTGTGCTAAAACCTGCTGCTTAGTGCTGCGTAAAACAGTGAGTTATTCGGGACTCTAACTCTATGGGTGCCTGTGTTGACCCTAGTGCTAAACATAGTGATTTTAAGTGCCACCTTGTGGCACTACGGACTGTTCTTATACAAAAGGTGAAGTCACATAGACAGAAACACGTGTGCCACATGTTTTTAACATGAAGTGTATATAGGACTTTCTAGAAAGACTTTATAGTTCCTCTGGAACTAATGTGTGTAATGGCTAATTTTCCTTTTCAGATTCCGCACCCATTTCTATTGATTTCTTAAGTCTATGTTGCTAATTGCATTCCATTACATTTTTATTGCTTATTGTATGCTAATTCTTATTTATCTAAATAAAATAGAATTTGTTTACCTGTGCATCTCATTTCGCCCTCACAGTGGTATGAACAATGTTATAATATTGTTCCTTATTGATACAAACTCATCTAGACCAATGTAATTTGTTCCAACACAATTGTACTTGCCTTCTTCTATCTGACCCTGGGACCGGCAGGTATCTCCGATACTAGGTGAGTTCCTCTATCAAGTAACTTCAAGATGATCCTTACGTCCAAATAGGACTTCCCTGGCGGGGGGCGCAGGAAGCGGTAACATGGTATATGCTTATCTGAAGTGACATGTAACGGAAATGTCACAGGTCTCTATGGTCATCAGACCAAAGGAATATTGTCTAGAAGTCGAAGGCACTACAAAAGGGAAAAATCCACGATACATTAATTCTCTGGTACACTTCCATCAGGATGACATGGCTTGAGCCCAAAAAACGGATTTTGAGCGAAGCGAAAAATCTATTTTTGGGGCTCAAGCCATGTTGTCCTGATGGAAGGTTCCTTCAGTAGCTTCCTTAGGGTATATATGACTACAGTAGATATTCCCAGAGAATTAAACTAAAGGTTTCACAGAATTCTAACTTCTGGTGCGAGTACCATAAAGGTTTCCCTTTAGGATATCGTATATCAACAGGGGACTCATGCATTAACACACCACATGGCTATCTGCACCCCACATAGCGTTTACACTTCGAGAGGGAAAGGTGGCGAGATAACTGAGGGGCCGCTCCAAAGTTACCCTCCTTCGTTACTGCTACGGTACACGCAACGTAAACAAACAGCGGCCATAGCTGTCCGCAATACTGTGTGACGTCACGTCCTTCCTCATTCCTATTCTTGTAGCTTTCTACACCAGTTGGTTTTTCCCAGTGATCGCTAATTATCTTTTGCATTCTTCGCCATGTCGCAACCTTTGGCCTCGCCTTCTTCTGGAAAGTTAAGTACCAGGTTCTTGTATTGTTTAAATAAGCTTTGGCCGTAAAGTAACGATTTTTTACGCTTAGATCTTGTGTTTTTTGGCAGAGTTGTGCCTTGCCCGGAGGCGCCATTTTATGACGCCACTGTTCGTCTCGAATGCTTTATTTAGTTAGCCAGAACAGCCTTCCCGGCCTTATAACTAATTAAATATCATTAGTTATTTAGTCTTCATTGCTAGGAATTAGTTATATTATGCCGATGGTATTCTTTGGCGTTCTTAGTTAGCCGACCTCATACTAGACTTCTAGCCTAGCCTAAGCCGCAGCCTAGTGTTCATGTTTACTTCTGCATGATATAATAAGTGTTCCTAGTGTGAATGTTAATGAAGATATAGGCATTTTTAAACATATACAAGATTCAGTGTTGCACATGTTCTTTCGCCTTCAAGGGACCATACAAGGGACCGTGCCTGGTCTATCCATGTCACGCTCCCCTAACCCAACGTTGGGGCCCTTGTATGCTTCCTTATCCCCCTGTTACCTTCGGGTAACCTCCCTCTGGGTAGCTTTGCTATATCTTTGCCCCCTTACCCGGAATAATTTTCGGGTAGGTTAGGCTAGATCGTTCTTCCCTCTTCCCTACTATAGTATATGGGGGGATCTCGGTCAGAACCCCAGAGTACTTATCGTTCATCCCAGTCCACCCCTAGGGAACGCATTTCCCTTAGGGTATCGACTGAGACTGAAGGTGGAAGGACTCTGCCCTTCCCCCTAGACTGCACTTGGTTGGGACACGTCCCTTCCTCCCTGTAGTCTAGCGATATGTCTTCCCAGCCCTCCCTAATCTAGGAGAAGACTCTCCTGGTTTAGGTTAGGCTTTGGGAGATTCTGTTTTATTATAGTTTAGGACAGTACACCAGTGCTGTGCCTATTCTGAGCTAACCTCCCCTAGGGTTGGAGAGCATTTCTCTCCTGCCTGGGTAGCCTAGCACCTAACAGATTCCCCCCCACCCCTTGGGAGCTTTAAGGTTGTGACCCCTTCTGCTCCCTCAGACCCCTAACCCCCCTCCCCACTCTATCCCTTTGTGTTGGCTGGCCATCACACCCCTGTCCGCTGTCCTACAATTCCTCCCCTAGGGAGAGTTGTAGGTTAGGCCATGCTCTTCTGCTTGGCTGGCCGCTCTGCTACACTTCCCCCTCATAGTCGAACTATTGGGTAGTGCCAGCGGCCGGCCTGCCGGTGGAAGATCCCCCTCTCCTTTTGAGTGTCCTCCGATCCTCCCTTGGATTACCACAGGCATCTAGCCGTCTGCCGGCTGCCTGCCGCCGCATGATAGGCATATCCCCTCCTATCATGAGAGCACTCCTTCCGGAGGGAAGCCGGTCGGGTATCGGACATTACCCTTCCCTACTCCCTCCTTATCTTTCTCTCTTCTATCATGGTGCCGGTCCACTGCCGCCTCCGCCTGCCGGCGCTAGCCGCCGACACCCCATGTGACCTTCCTACTTCATAGGATGTTCCTATCTGAGGATTACCTAAGGCGGCAGCCTGCCGGCTGCCGGGGGCCGCCGCCCCTTGCCGACGCTGCCGCCGACATCTCAGGGAACCCTCCCCTCCATCTTATGCAACCAGCTAGATTCACCAGCGCCGACAGCCTGCCGGCTGCCGGAGGCCGCCGCCCTGCCGGAGATCCACCGCCGTGCCGGCGATCGCCATCCTAGGTGTCTCCTACCTCTCTGCTGCTCAGTATGTAGCCTTTGATGGATTCACCCCGCCGGACCGGCCTGCCGGGGCCGCCCCCGCGGCTTCCATGGACAGCACCCATCCCCCCGGCTGCCGGCCCTGTGCCGGCAGTCGATCTAATACAGCCGGATAGCCTGACCACCCTTTCTTTGGTATTTCATACCTTAAAAACAGTGGCTGGGGTGTACGGTTGTACAGTACAATATTTCCAGCATACTCTGTGCTTCTCAGTGCAGTCTCTTGCCGGGACCTACCCAAATTAAAGGGGGTTCATCCTATTTTCCCCCTTCTTCTCCCTAGGTTCTGAACGATTTCAGATCCTCTCCACTCTGTAGACTATTCCTTTATAAGGAAGCCTTAGTTTGGCTCATCCATAAGGATACTATTCTCTCCTTTAGAACCTCAGGTTCTAAGGAATTGACTGCAGAAAAGGTCACGGTAACCGGCTGGACGGGACTCACAAGTATGTGTCTTCCTACTTCCTTTCTAGCTCACCTATCCTGAGGTCACATAAAACCAATTCTACAGATTAGTGAATCTTAATCTTAAGAGTAATGTAAGCCATAACTATGTCTTCCATGTACTTATGACCTCTTTCTTTTACAGGAGAAGAACGTGGAGTGTGAGAGCTCCTTCTGCGGAGTTCGCTGCCCGGACTTCTACGGGCATAAGGCGTGCCGGACCCACGCCCCCTGTGCAGCAAAAAATGGCAATCTCATGTATTGGGATCCACAGTCCTGCTCAACCTGCAAAGGCCTTCTTGATGAGGCGTTCGACAACCCTCCGTCCGCGGAGGCCAGGGACAACGCTCGAGAGAAACTGCGCAAGTGGGTGCGCGGTTTCCAGAAGAACGCCACCGGGCCTTATCTCCCCAACGAGAAGATGAGGGCCTTGCTTTTCCCTAAAGCTCTTTCGGACTCTGTGATTCCCCAGGATCAGATTCCCTGCGTCCAACTAGTAGTTGAACCCGACATTTTGGCTACACTCCGAAAGTGTCATCTCGATGAGGTGGAGAAAATGTCGGAAGTCTCTGACAACACCGAGAGGACCCTCATGGGTGAAGATCTGGAGGAAGAAGATCAGGTGGAGTTCCCTGATTCGGAGGGCGAGGTCGGCCAAACACCTCCAGTAACCCCTGTTGTGGTCGAGGAGCCAGTCCCCTTTACCTCCGCCGCCTGGGAACCCCTGCTGCCCGCCACCCAGGATGCCATCCGGGTATTGGTGGCACTGATGGACGAGAAGCTCCGTAAGAACCAAGAGGAGCTCAAAGTTCATCTTTTAGGTATGAAACTACCGAAGAAGATCTCGGTTAAGGATCTTCCCCCCTGCTCGGAGTCTAACCCTTTGAGATACGCCGAGCATATGCCAATTACAACTGGCAAAATCTTCATCAACGATCGGCTTGGGTCCATCCTCTTGGAAGAAGTGGAATTCTTCCCTAGCTTTGAGGCTTACCCGGACTGTTACGTCCGACTCAGGTCCGAACCGGCCTCCAAGGAAGAGACCGAACCCAAAGAAGTGATCGTGTTCGATCACTCGAAAACCCAAGCCATGCTGGCAGAGTGTCTTAAGAGTCATTGTTTTACCAACTCTAAAATGCCAGCATTGAGCAAGAAGCACCCATCCTTTCTTGCTCCCTCTACTGCGACCTTTCCCTTTGTTGAAAAGGCCTTCCATGCGGTCATGAAGGCGGTGGAGGAAGGAAAGCCCTGCCCTACCCTGGAGGAGTGTGGGCCTCTCTCCCTTGCCCTTTCCCCCGACGACAGATTCTGGAAAGATATACAGTTCACTTTCACGGTCGGGAAACTGGAACCTGACGTGGCTGGCCATCAGTTCAATGAGGATCTTCCAAAGCTGAACGACCACCTTCTTTGTCGGGAGCAGGAGACCAAGGAGAGACTAGACGCCTCCCTGTCTCATCAAATTCAGCTTGAGGTCATGGCCGGGGACGTTAGGGTCCCAGATTTGTATATGGTTCTCGCGAAGACCCACCTAGTGACTGTGATGAAGGACTTGTATAGCTTCATCAAGGCCCAGAGAGCCTGCAGAGAATTTGTGTTTGCCAACGCGGCAGTGAAACACGAACCCCAGAAGCTTATCTCCTCCAACATCTGGGGCAAGCATCTCTTCCCAACAGCTCTGGTGAAAGAGATCGTGGACAAAGCCGCCTCTGAGAACCGGATCCTTCTCAACAAGTGGGGCATGTCCCGCAAAAGGAAATCCTCTCAGGAAGAAGGCCCTCAGCCTAAGAGGAAATTCTCCAAACCACGACCCCAGCAGCGTCAACCCAAACGCCAGTTTCCGGCTCCCGCTACTCCCCAAGTGGTTGCACAACCACAACAGACCTTTCAGTTGGTCCCCCAGCCGGTGGTGTCCCAATCACCGGTCTTCACCCCTGCCTATGAATGACCATCCACTACCTTTCGTCCCAGAGTTAGAGGCTCCGGCAGAGACTCCTCTCGCCGCCCCTCCAGGGGCAGAAGAGGAAGGGGAGCTAGCGGCCGAGGTGGCAAACCCTCGGGAAACCAGAAGCAATGAAGTGCTTCCGGTGGGAGGAAGACTCCGCCACTTTCAGGATCGTTGGACCTTCGATCCTTGAGCACACAGCATCATCAAGAAGGGACTAGGTTGGAGCTGGATGCAACCACTACCAACCTTCAACCAATTCTTCCAGCCTTCAACCCCCATCTTGGAAGAATATGCCCTAGAACTCTTGAACAAGAAGGTGATCAAGAGGGTAAAGTCCACCAGGTTCCAAGGAAGACTATTTTGTGTTCCCAAGAAGGACTCAGACAAACTCAGAGTCATTCTCGACTTGTCCCCCCTCAACAAGTTCATTGCGAACAACAAATTCAAGATGCTGACCCTTCAACAAATAAGAGCCCTACTGCCTCACAAGGCCTACACGGTCTCAATAGACCTGGCAGACGCCTACTGGCACATCCCAATGAACCACCACGCTTCCTCCTACCTAGGATTCCGGCTCCAAAGAAGAAGCTATGCCTTCAGAGCCATGCCTTTTGGGCTCAATGTGGCTCCAAGAATCTTCACCAAGCTAGCAGACACAATCGTCCACCGGCTACGCCTTCAGGGCGTCCAAGTGATGGCCTACCTCGACGACTGGCTGGTCTGGTCGACATCGCCAGAAGAATGTTTTAGAGCTTGCAGCAAAGTGACCCAGTTCCTGGAACATCTGGGTTTCAAGATAAACACCAAGAAGTCTCGCCTCACTCCAGCTCAGAAGTTCCAATGGTTAGGAATACATTGGAATCTTCAGTCACACCGCCTTTCCATCCCACTGAAGAAAAGGAAAGAAATAGCCGGGTCTGTCAGAAGACTTCTCAAATCCAAATGGATCTCAAGACGACAGCAGGAGCAAGTACTCGGCTCCCTACAGTTCGCCTCAGTGACAAACCCAGTGCTACGAGCACAGCTAAAGGATGCCTCAGGAGTCTGGAGATGAAACGCATCCATCGCTCGAAGAGATGTCAAGAGACCCCTACCGAACAGGCTTCGCGCCCTTCTAAGACCGTGGTCAGAAGCAAGGAACTTGAAAAGATCCATCCCTCTCCAACCTCCGCCTCCATCGATCAACATCTACGCGGACGCCTCTCTAGAGGGTTGGGGGGTCACTCCCATCAACGGCAAGTTCAAGGAACATGGTCTCCCCTATTCAAGATGTTTCACATCAACATCTTGGAGGCCATGGTGGTTCTTCTCACCCTGAAGAAATTATCCCCGCGTCCCTCGATACACATCCATCTAACTCTGGACAGCTCGGTAGTAGTCAGATGTCTCAACCGTCAGGGCTCGAGATCGCCCCACATAAACCAGGTGCTATTACCCATCTTCCACCTGGTGGACAGAAAGAAATGGCACTTACCTGCAGTTCACCTACAAGGATTCCGCAACGTGACGGCGGACGCTCTATCCAGGACAAGCCCCATAGTGTCGGAATGGTCCCTAGACGCAAGATCATTCTCCTTCATCTCTCGTCAAGTCCCGGAACTACAGATCGACCTCTTCGCGACGAGTGACAACAAGCAAATTCCTCGATATGTGGCCCCTTACGAGGACCCCAAAGCGGAAGCAGTGGACGCCATGTCCCTGGACTGGAACCGATGGTCCAAGATTTACCTGTTCCCTCCACCCAACCTTCTGCTGAAAGTCCTCTCCAAACTGAGAACCTTCAAAGGGACAGCAGCCTCGGAGCAACTGGTTTCCCCTAGTCCTGGAGCTACAGCCCAAGCTGATCCCCCTGCTGGGCCCAGTTCTCTCCCAACAGGTGCAGAAGTCGACTGTCTTCGCTTCATCAAAGAAAGTCCAAGACCTTCATCTCATGATTTTCTCTCCCTAGCCGTGAAGAAAAGGTTTGGGATCTCGAAGAAAAGTTTAGACTTCCTAGAAGAATACAAAACAAAGTCTACCAGAAGGCAATATGAATCATCCTGGAAGAAGTGGGTATCCTTCATCAAGGCGAAAAACCCTACGGAAATCTCTATAGATTTCTGCATGTCCTTCTTTATTCACCTTCATGGACAAGGCTTAGCAGCCAATACGATTTCCACCTGCAAATCGGCCTTGACTAGACCACTTCTGTACGCCTTCCAAATAGATTTATCCAGCGAAATCTTCAATAAACTCCCGAAGGTTTGCGCTAGACTCCGTCCAGCACCCCCACCGAGACCCATCACCTGGTCCCTGGACAAGGTGCTCCATTTTGCCTCTAACCTGGACAACGAATCTTGCCCTCTGAAAGACTTGACTCAAAAATTGATCTTCCTTTTTCCTCTCGCCTCGGGAGCCCGAGTCAGTGAAATAGTGGCATTATCAAGAGAAGAGGGCCAGATACAGTTCGCCGACACAGGGGAACTTACCCTCTTCCCCGACCCCACGTTTCTCGCTAAAAATGAACTTCCCACCAAAAGATGGGGCCCTTGGAGAATCTGCCTCCTGAAGGAAGATGTCTCTCTATGCCCAGTGGAGAGCCTTAAGGTCTATCTTCAAAGAACTTCAGACTTTGGCGGAGGACAACTTTTTAAAGGAGAAACTTCGGGTAGTGACCTGTCACTGAAACAATTAAGAGCGAAAATCACCTACTTTATTCGCAGAGCGGATCCTGACAGTACACCCGCAGGTCATGATCCTAGGAAAGTCGCCTCTTCCCTGAACTTTTTCCAAGGAATGGATTTTGAAAGCCTCCTATCCTTCACAGGTTGGAGGTCACCTAGAGTATTCTTCAAACACTATGCGAAGCAGGTGCACGAAATAAAACGATTTGTGGTAGCAGCAGGTAGTGTGATGAAACCGGCTGCTTAGTGCTGCGTAGAACAGTGAGTTTTTTTGGGACTTTAACTCAAACGGGTGCCTGTGTTGACCCTAGTGCGATACATAGTGATTTCAAAGGACACTTAGTGTCACTAGTAGACTGTTCTTCATCGAGGTGAAGTGACATAGAATCTTACACGTGTGCCACATGTTCTCGGACATGAAGTGTATAATGATTTTAAATACTGGCGTTCCCCCGGGAACTTGTGCTTAAAGGCAAAATATTTCCCTTTCAGATTCCATATCACCGTCTTACTGAAAATCTATGTCTATTATCCGATATTATTATTGTAAATAATTTTCCATAATTTCATGCAATTTTCAAATGAAATAATTATTTTATTTACCATGTGCGTCTTATTTCGCTCCTATCTTTCATATGAAAATAAATTGCTGTTATTGTTTTATTTACTCCTATTTCTATGGTTATTTATAATAAATATACCTACTGCCTAATATACACTCACCTAATTGTATAAATTTGTTCCTACACAAATATTTAACCTCCCGATCTGTCTTCGCGACCGGCACGATCTCTTCACCCAGGTGAGTCTATCTTCGTCAGGTTACTTCGAGATGTTCCTCTTGTCCAATTAGGACTTCCCTGCCAGGGGGGCTGGAAGCCCGGTCATTGTAATGCCACTGGTAGTGACATTTAACGGAAATGTCACGGTCTCTTCGGTCACCAGACCGCAGGAATATTAGTCGAAGTAGAAGGCACTTGAAATGGGGAAAAATCCACGATACATTAACTCTCTGGTACACTTCCATCAGGACGACATGGCTTGAGCCCAGAAAACGGATTTTGAGCGAAGCGAAATATCTATTTTTGGGTGAGATGGCCATGTCGTCCTGATGGACCCGCCCGACTGTTCCAGTCCAGCCTGCCAGGCCCCTCCCTGCTATATTGTATCGCGGAGGCCGGTAGAAAGCTGGACTTTGGAATGAGGACGGACGTGACGTCACACAATATGGCGGACAGCTATGGCCGCTGTTTGTTTACGTTGCGAGTACCGTAGCAGTAACGAAGGAGGGTAACTTTGGAGCGGCTCCTCAGTTATCTCGCCACCTTTCCCCCTCGAATCGTAAACGCTATGTGGGGTGCAGATACCATGTGGCGTGTTATTGCATGCGGCCCCTGTTATTATACGATATCCTAGAGGGAAACCTTTAGGGTACTCGCACCAGAAGTTAGAATTCTGTGAAACCTTTAGTTTAATTCTCTGGGAATATCTACTGTAATCATATATACCCTAAGGAAGCTACTGAAGGAACCTTCCATCAGGACGACATGGCTATCTCACCCAAAAATAGATTTGTTTTTTTGGGCTCAGGCCATGTCGTCCGTTTTTGGGTGAGATAGCCATGTCGTCCTGATGGACCCGCCCTTTTCTCTATTCAGGCCTTGACAGGCCCCTCCCAATCTTATTGTATCATGGAGGCTGGCTTAAATGCATGAAGGAATGAGAAAGGCGCGCAACGGTGACGTCAACCAGGATGGCGGCCAAACATGGCGGCGGTTATGACGTCACAGAGTACCGTAACAGTAACGAAGGAGGAGAACTTAGTAACGGCTCCTCCCATACCTTGCCACACTTCCCCCTCGAAGCGTAAACGCTATGTGGGGTGCAGATAGCTATTTGGCATGTCAAGCATACGTCCCCTGTTATTATACGATATCCTAAAGGGAAACCTTATGGGTACTAGCACCAGAAGTTATAATTCTGTAAAACCTTTAGTTTAATTCTCTGGGAATATCTACTGTAGTCATATATACCCTTAGGAAGCTACTGAAGGGACCTTCCATCAGGACAACGTGGCTATCTCACCCAAAAATAGATTTGTTTTTTTGGGCTCAGGCCATGTCGTCCTGATGGAAGTTCCTTCATAGTAGCTTCCTAGGTTATATTTAACTACAGTGATATATCCCATAGAATTTTACTAAAGGTATCCAGAATTCTAACTCCTGGCTCGAATATCCCTTGCTTTTGTCTTTAGGGATATCGCATAAGATCAGAGGACGTATTCTTGACACGCCACATAGCTATCTACACCCCTAATAGCGTTTACGCTTCGAGAGGGGAAAGTGGCAAGAATTGTAGGAGGGCCGTTATTAAGGCAACGCTCCTACTCGTACTGTTGTTGAGCGCCAGCACGACGCCGTGTCCTGTCGCCATCTTGTCATTCTTTCTCAAGTAGCGTTCCTAGCTCGGTGTTATTCCTTGTGCCTCTCGCTATTTTGGAGCTTATTTCTGCTAGATGCTATTTTGGAGCTTATTTCTGCTATGATGCTTTCCCCAGCCTCATCTGCCTCTGGAAAGTTGAGTATTATCTTTAATTTGTATAAATGTAAGCTCTTGCCAGTTTTTATTTTCGATTAAGATCATAATCAACGTAACAAGAGCTGTTGCCTAGCCGGATGGTGTCTTGGACGCGGTCGTTCTGTTTGCACGTGCATTTAGTTAGCCAGAACGACATTCCCGGTATATATCGCTTTAATAAATTTAGCTATTTAGCAATTTAGCTAGGAAATTTTATATTATGCCGATTGTTTCGTGGATTTGGCAATTTATTTACCGAGCCCCACGAGTGCTAGGCTTCCTAGCCTAGGCACCTACATTTACTTTCATGGATGATATAGTTTTCCTGGTGTGATAATTTATTTAAGCTTTAGGCAATATTTTATACATATAAGATATTAGTGAATATAAATTTTCCTCTTCCAAGATAGTATACGAGAGAGTTTCGGTGACCGATTCTCACCGCGCCTAGGCTACTAGCCTAGGGGCTTTAGTATAGTTTCATACATGTCCCCGATTGCCCTTGTATCGTCTTTTAAGTGGAGACTGACACCTCCTATTCCTTTTAAGTCGATACTAATCTCCTTGGGAGATTTAAGAGCAATCCCTTTCCCTCTGAGTTAGCCTAGGCTAACCCTAGTCAGCTTTACCGTTAATTTTATTCGGGTAAATCTAGGCTAGGGTGTTTCTGTTCCTTCCCTCAACCGCAGACGTTGGTTTTGAGTTTAGGACAGAACATTAGAGTATTCGTCTGTGGTCGGTGGCCGTCTGGCTTGGTGAATTGAATTCCTAAGTCAGGTTAGGCTACCGATGCAGGAGGCTAGACCTCCCTAGGCCTCACCTGAAGGCATTATATGATATAATGCCCCCTCCCTGTGGCCTAGCAGACAGTCCTATGCCGGCAGATCCTAAGCTGAAGAATTGAATTCTTCCCTTGCTTAGGGTCTCCGACACTAGACTCTGTTCCTAACACCTGAGACAGCAGCCAGGGTGCTGCCATCTCATACTATTAGGCTAACCCCAGACTAGGGAATTGAATTCCCTGGCCTCTTGGGGTTGTCTTTATGTTGGAACAGAGTCATTTTAGGCGAGGTAGAACCTGCCGGCTACTACCTAACCTACAGGACCCTTACCCCTCCCCTTGTTGTCCTTTAGTGTTGGCGTAGCCTTCACACATCTTGGCCACCATTCTACAAGCGGCCCTAGTGCGGGTAGATTGTGGGATTGGCTCGGGTTCTCTGTCGGCTGCCGGAAGAGATTCCCCTAACCTATCGAGTGTTCTTCAGTCCTCTCTTGGACTGCCTTCCATAGCCCTACCGGCTGGTACCGGTGGGGTTGTGGCTGGATGGAAGCCCGAATGTAATTCCCCCTTCCATATGAACCCTCATTCTGGATGGCGGTCTGCAAGGCTGAGCCTTTGCTTCCCCCTCCCATCCATGCTTTCTCTCCCTCTTACCAAGCACCCTGGGTCCAGCTGCCGGCGACCTAGAGCCGCCGGCAGCCGGCAGGACTGCGGTCCGCCGACAGATTGCACTGCCGCCAATTGCTATGGGTTGTCGATGGCCGGCGACCCAACGACAGCCGGCACACACCGGCCGGCTGCTGGCAACTATGTTGACTGCCGACAGCCGGTTGAACATTTGTCTGACGACATATCATTCACTGCCAGCTGCCGGTGGGACCGCCGAATGTCGGCGACCCCCCGGCTGCTGGCGGCATGCAACTGCCTGCTGTCTGCCGCCCACTAACTCTTGAAGGTAGTATACCTTAAAAAAACCCAGGAACTACCAGCGTATGCCGGTAGGTACTACAGTATATGGCTGTGGAGTGGTCAGCAATGATTGTGATATTGATTATTCCGCAATAAATAAGCCACTGTACTGTCTGTACGGTAGCCCATACATTTCCAACCTACAAGGTGCTTCATGGGCAGCCTATTGTGAGACCACTAGATAAAGAGAGCGATTCTCTCTTTTCATAAAAGTTATCAATGATCACTTTATTCAATCCCCAATATTGAATTCTCGAAGACGTTGTTATGTTACACCTTTATATATCCTAAGGATAAAATGTCTTCTATTAATAATTCTATTTTAGAATACCCGAGATTCAATGTTGAGGGAGGTCATAACAATTGGCTGAACAGGAAACACATGTAGGTGTCTTTCCTCTTTCTTTTCTAGCTTACCTATCCTAAGCTAAAATATACATAACATTGTATGATGAAATTGTTAGATATTTCACCGAATACTCATCCGCCTTTCCTTTCTTTACAGGAGGACTACCCCGAGTGCGGAAATCACTTTTGCAAGGTCCGCAGCAAGAACTTCTGCGGCCATGGTTTATGCAGGATCCACTCGCGCTGCGCGACGACGAAGGGCTCTCTGAAGTATTGGGACCCCCAGGTATGTGACATTTGTTCCAATCTGGTTACTGAGGCTTTTGATGATCAAAAGTCTACTGAGTCAAGGGATGCAGCAAGAGAGAAGCTGCGGAAATGGGTCAGGGGTTTTCAGAAGAATACCACTGGTCCATACCTTCCTAATGAAAGAATGGGTTCTTGTCTTTTCCCTAGAGCATCTTCGGATGCAGTTATCCCTCAAGCTCAGGCTGAGATCCCCCTCGTCCAGATTCCGTTAGAATCTGATATTTCGGATGCCATGAAGGACATCCAGCTAGAAGACAACATGTCGGTAGTTTCCGAGGGTACGGAACGGAGTCTTCTAGCAGAAGAGCAGGACCAGGAGTCTGTTTTACCTCCTGAAGGCGACGACGCAGTAGCCGAAGTTATTTCGGTTTCATCGGCTCCGGTGACTGAGCCTATCCCGTTGACCTCCTCTGCCCCCCAAGTGGATACGATTAGCCATACGTTAACTTCTCTCCTGTCTATGTTTCAGGACATGAAGAAGGAGTCATCTGAGAAGGAAGCTACGCTTCGTTCGGAGATGCACCAACTCGTAACTTCCCGTTTAGCCCCCAAGAAGCTAAATGTTAAGGAACTTCCCCCTTTCTCGGACGTCAACCCTTGGAGGTATGCTGAACACATGCCTATGTCAGGAGGGAAGATCTTCCTCTCCGACAAGCTGGGTACGGTCCCAGTGGAAGATATAGAGTTCTAGCCCAGCAAAGGGGCCTATCCTGACTGTTACGTCCACTTAAGGACGGAACCTCCCTCGAAAGAGGAAACAGAGCCGAAAGAGGTCATCATACTGGACCTCCCCAAGGCCCAAGCCCTGTTCACTAAGACCTTGAAAGAGAGGGCCTTTACTAGTTCCAAGGTGCCGGCTCTCAGCAAGAAGCACTCATCCTTCATTGCTGCTTCTTCCCGTGCCTTCCCCTTTATGGAAAAGGGTTCAAGGCATTCTTAAAGGCAGTTGAGGCAGGGAAACCTTGTCCCACACTCAAAGAGTGTAGACCCTTTTCCCTTGCCCTACCATCAGACGATGCGGACTGGAAGGATGTTTATAACACCTCATTCGGGAAGTTGGAGGCTGACATTGCCGGACGTCAGTTTAGAGAAGACCTCCTGAAGTTGTCGGACTTCCACCTACGCAGGGAGCAGAAGACGAAGGAGAGACTTGTCGCCTCTATGTCCCTGCAGACTGGACTAGAGATGATGGCAAGTGTTCCAGGTACCCCAGATATGTACATGGTCTTTGCCAAAGCTCATTTGGCATCGGTCACCAAAGACCTGTACAACTTCATTAAAGCCAGATGGGCTTGTAGAGAGTTCGTGTTCGCCTCGGCTGCGGTGAGGCACGAACCAAGGAAGCTGATAGCTTCCAACATCTGGGGAAAAGACCTCTTCCCAAGCGAAGTGGTCAAAGGGGTTGTCGACAAAGCTGCCATGGAGAATCGGAATCTTCTCCACAAGTGGGGCTTGTCGACCAAGAGAAAGTCTTCCAGTGAGGAGGTTCCCCAACCCAAAAGGAAGACCAAGCGACCTAGAGTGCCCTCTCGCCCACCACAACAACAACAACCTCCCGTGGCCACGGTGTCCCAGACGGTGACACAACCACCGACCACATTTCAGCTGGTGCCCCAACAGGTAGCGACACAGTCGCCTGCTTTTACTCCAGCCTTTGAAAGGCAATCCATGACCTTTCGGCCGAAGTCTCGGGGTTCCTTTCGTGGTTCCCCCAGACGCCCCTCTAGAGGCAGGGGCAACAAAGGTAGACGTGGCCAAGGAGACAAGTCCTCCAACCAGCACTCAAAATGAGATGCTTCCGGTAGGAGGGAGACTTCTCCTTTTCCGGGATCGCTGGACCTTCGATCCCTGGGCCCACAGTATAATCAAGAACGGACTGGGGTGGAGTTTGAACACAACTCCACCAACCTTCCCTCAATTCTTTCAACACTCAACCCCCATTCTGGAAGAATATGTCCAAGAACTCTTAGACAAGAGAGTGGTAAGGAGGGCCAAGTCCATCAAATTCCAAGGAAGGCTGTTTTGTGTTCCAAAGAAGGATTCGGAAAAGCTCAGAGTCATTCTGGACTTGTCACCACTCAACAAGTTCATAGTGAACCACAAGTTCAGAATGCTTACTCTTCAACACATAAGGACCCTACTGCCCAAACAGGCATAGACATGGCGGACGCATATTGGCATGTTCCGATCAATCGACAAGTTTCCTCCTACCTAGGATTCAAGTTGCAAAAGAGACAATACGTCTTCAGAGCCATGCCCTTCGGACTAAACATAGCCCCAAGGGTATTCACAAAGCTTGCGAATGCAGTCATTCGTCAACTACGCCTAAAGGGAGTTCAGGTGATTGTCTACCTGGACGACTGGCTGGTATGGGCAGCATCCGAAGAAGAATGCACGCAAGCCTCCAAGGAAGTGATCCAGTTCCCGGAACATCTAGGATTCAAGATCAACTTGGAAAAGTCTCGACTATCTCCAGCTAAAAAAGTTCCAATGGCTGGGTGTTCACTGGAACTTAAAGTCACACTGCCTCTCCATTCCATTAAAGAAGAGGAGAGAGATAGCGGGATCTGTCAAGAGACTTCTTCAATCTGACAGGATATCAAGAAGGCAACAAGAGAGAGTGTTTGGGTCTCTCCAGTTTGCCTCACTGACAGACCCAGTGCTGAGAGCACAATTAAAAGATGCATCAGCAGTCTGGAGAAAATACGCATCAAACGCTTGAAGAGATCTGACAAGACCAGTACCAACTCGTCTGCGATCACTCCTCAAGCCATGATCGGAGGCAAAGTACCTAAAGAAAAAGGTACCTTTACAACCGCCTCCACCCTCAGTCACTGTTCACACGGATGCCTCAAAGGAAGGGTGGGGAGGCCACTCTCACCATCGGAAAGTCTAAGGAACCTGGTCCTCCCTCTTCAAGACCTTCCACATCAACATTCTAGAAGCCATGGCAGTTTTTCTCTCGCTGAAAAAACTGAAACCTCGCAGCTCAATCCACATCCAACTGGTACTAGCCAGCGAAGTAGTAATGAGATGCCTGAATCAACAAGGCTCGAGATCGCCTCAAATCAACCAAGTGATGTTGGCCATCTTCCGCCTTGCGGAAAAGAAGAGATGGCACTTATCAGCAGTTCACCTCCAAGGATTCCGCAATGTGACGGCGGACGCTTTATCCAGGCTCACTCCGATGGAGTCCGAATGGTCCCTATGTCATGCCGTTTCACACATGACTTTTCACTAAACTCTTACCTTCGTCAATTGTCCTTACCCAAGTTCGGAGGCACCATTCAATTTAGGACAATCGACTTACTCCTGGCTAGCCTATCTATAACAAACCAAGCCTTGACATAGGCTAATGCTGTGTACATCATAGGTATAGGCTAATAATCTGAGCTTTTGCTTAAGGTAACTTGACTCTTGCTGTGGAGAAGGACGGGTCTTCATTTGCAGTGGAGGTTGAGGGAAAGGCTGTTTCCCGGGGGTCTTTTTATTCTTACAAAAAGCTTAGTACATGCTCGGTACTCCAAACTGGTACCCTGTAATACAAAGTCTTCGTTTAGGACAGCGATCCTATGTCAAACAACAGACAATTCGTAGCCTAGGCTACACTGTACTCATACCTAACCTACTGGTTACACTGCACAGTTAGCCTGGCAACTCAAAGACTAACTTGATAAATCTGAGAATAATATTACAAATCTTAACTTACGGTTGGTGGCACAGTTCCAACCACATGCAAGCACAGCATAAAGCAGTTTCAATACTGGCAAAATTATTGTACTTTATTTGATACATTTGAAGAAAAAGATAACCACAACAGACAATGTCAAGTGTTATTACAACACATACATGATAACAAGAACAAGTGCATACCTTTTACAAGGGAGAAGGTAAGAATTTCACATAATAATAAGGGGGAGCAACACCGTTTCCCCTCTACACTGGTCGCTGTCGGCTCGAAGAGTGCGCTCTGAGCTTACCTAGCGCAGCTACGCCCGAGGCCCACACAACTACGCCTCTGTTTACCTTGGCACTCAATCACAAACTCTCGACCATAGACACAACTACTCCTTTGTTACGCCTCTCTACCTCGGCGTATGCACACTCGATCCTACACCATCTCAACTACGTGTGGCTAACATAACATTTTGATGAGATGAAAATCAATTCGTTTATTAAGTCTAAAAATCGTAAATGGAATTACCATTCAGTTAAATGAAGCATTTCTGTCATTACATCACTTTACCCCTACGGAAATTGGTTTTCATTTATCAAGAACTATCAACTAACTGCAAAACCTAGGGTAGAAAACAGATCTAACAACAACAAGTTTTATGCGCCATGAATAGTAGCCATCTCTCAGCCGGATATAGGCCGCAACATTTAATCTTCAAGGTCTGCTGTCAGACATATAGAGCAAGTTGTGGGACGCCACCCTTAAGGCGCGTTTCTGCCTAACCATCCTAATAACCTTACCAAAGTAAAACACCTATGTAAGAGTGATCTTAAATTCAATTAAGACCCAGTCACTCCTCATTAAGAGTATAATCACTTAGGATTATTTTTCTTACAAACAACCTCTTCATGTCATTCAGTCTCATGCACTCAATAACCCTAAGCAGGAGAAAAGTACCTTTGAAGATAATATACCTCTTAAAGCATCCTAATGACTAACTTACACATCAGTTACAAAACTTGAACAACTCCACCAGAGTTTGTAAAGCTTTTGGATGGGGTTACTCTTGATACACAACCTCAACCGAGTACAAGTTCATGGTAACGAAGTGTTATTATCAGATCCATAATCTATGAACATAACCCATAAAGACACTTGGAAATTAACATAATTGTTATATGCATGAACAATGCTAAGGCACAGAATAAAATACATTTCCATATAAAAGTACAAAAATACAAAATACCGTATAAAAAATATGATCTCAAATTTCCTCACTTAATCTAGAGGGAGGAACAATATTGTAAGCACCTCTGGTTTGTACTCTTTCGTTCACATCCGGATTGATAATATCCATTTCCTGCATTTTTACTAACCACTGTTCTTGTCCTACAAAAGGTTTTACTTTGTCAGCAGCACGTTCAATAATGGTGTGGTCAAACAAGTTTTTTAACTCATATTTAGCACCATCCCTAAACATTGGTTACTACATAAGGACCAGACCATCTTGGGTTTAGTTTCTTACTTGTGCTGGGAATCACACTTTCATTTTTAACCCATACGAGACAGTTTTCATCCACTTTCTCATTCTTCCTCTTTTGATTGGCTATTGCTCGATACCTACTGGCCATCTCTCTATGAGTTTTCTGAATTATTTCATGTGCTTTTGCAATAGCAGTCTCTTCTACACCATCATTTATTGTGGGTAACACACTAGTTACTTGCCTAGGTGCCCTGCGAGAGAAAAATCCATAATGAGGTTGTCCACCAAGAGTGGTATGTACCGCAGAATTGAGCACACGCTGGGTTTCACCTAAGTACTCTGGCCATTGATAAGGATGTCCTTTGCACATCACATTTAGTACAGTTTTCATGGTTCTATGCATCCTTTCACTAACACTGTTTCCTTGTGGATGATATGGGGTAATATAACCTGTATTGATCTTATGTTCACGATATAATTCTCTAAATTGATTTGAAGTGAATTCAGCACCATTATCCAGAATGACCGTCATAGGTACACCAAAGTCATTCAGATACATAAGGAAGTTTTTGCTCACCTCCTCTGTAGACTTACTTCGCAAGGGATAGAACTTAACATACCGGCTATAATGATCAATAACAGTCAATACATATCTATAACCATTTGCACCAGATAACATATCTGTTAAATCAAGACTGATTCTCTCTAAAGGTTTAGTTACTGGAGGCAATTCCTGAAACTGTTGTTGTAAAGAACTACTAGCTTTATGTTTTTGACACATGACACATTCACTTACATATTTGGTAACATCAGATTGCAATGAAGGCCAATCAAATAAGTTTTCAATAGCATCAATTGTTTTGCGTATTCCTAAGTGACCTGACAATTATTCATGACCGAACTTCAAAGCTGCCTTGGTTAAATCCCTAGGAACTATTAATCTCAGTTGAATGGAGTTACCAACTTTATCTGCACTGAGATATAATAAGCCTTCGTACAGCAGGAACTGTGTAATCAAAGCTCTAGGGAACCTCTTACGTGGTAATTTGCCACCCTCTAGAAACGTTATTAACTCAGCCCACCTAGGTTCCTCTAACTGCTTTTCTTTAAACTCATCCTTGCTCAGACCGAGATAATCGCCCCTACTCTGATGAAAAACTGCTCTAACTGGTCTACTTAGTTGATCTGCCACCTGATTATTTTTACCTGGCCGATATTCTACCTTGAACCGGTAATCCTGCATTTCAATTACCCACCTGCTCATTCTAGGTGATTTAGTCTTTCTCTTGAACACTGATACTAGAGGCTGATGATCTGTGTGAATGGTAAATGGAACACCCCAAAGAAAATGATGAAACCTACGACATGCTAAGACAATAGCAAGTGCTTCTCTGTCAGTGGTACTGTAGCGCTGCTCAACTGGCTTCAGTTTCTTAGAGAAATATCCAACAGGTTTCAACTGATCCTCTTGTCTCTGCATCAAAACCGCACCTACGTGATCTAAACTAGCGTCGGTAAATAATTCAAAGGGTTTAGTCATTTGAGCCTTTACTAACACTGGAGCAGTGACTAATGCTTGTTTCATTTGTTCAAAGCTGGACTGACAATTCTTTGTCCACAAGAAGGGTTCTTTCTCTCTTAAGAGATTAGTCATGGGAACAGCTATTTTAGCATAATCCTTAATGTGTTTCCTGTAAAACCCACACATTCCCAGAAATCTCCTAGTTTGCTTAACATTGGTAGGTGGTTTCATGCCTTTGATTGCACTGATATTGTCTGGACATGGTCTACAACCGTCCTTGGAGGTTATATGACCTAAAAACTTTATTTCCTTTTGGCCTATCTGACATTTCTTTAGGTTTAGCTTCACTCCTTTGTCACTGAAAAGTTTGAATAGTTGCTCTAACCTTTTTAACAAGATGGGAAAACTGGGAGCCCAAACAACTATATCATCTAAGTAATTCTTAACCCACCCTTTCTTAATAAGAGGAGCCAAGATATTAGACGTGATACGTGAAAATATAGCTGGACTGCAACTTAATCCAAAAGGAAGGCGTTTAAATCTATAAAGTGAAACTCCATCACTAAAAGTTGTTAAATCCCTGCTCTCTTTATCTAATTCCACTTGATAATATGCATCTTTCATATCTAAAGAAGCATAATAATGGTTTCCTGCAGCTGTATCTACTATCTCCTCTAATCTAGGTAAAGGGTGAATATCAACCTGGAGGTGTGTGTTGACTTTACGGTAATCGAGGCACATCCTTTGAGTGTGATCGGGTTTCCTTACAAGAACAATCGGGCTTAACCATGCTGCATTAGATGGTTCTATTATCCCTCTTTCTTCCATATCCTCTAACATGGTGGAAATAAGAGTTTTGGCTTTTTCAGGGTATCGATACATGGGAGATCTAACTGGATGTGGATCACTTACTGCAATATGAGCTTGAACATCTTTAAACTTTCCCAATTCTTTTTCTTCAAGAATGAATATGGAGTGATTTGCAACTAAAATGTCACTTAATTCTGCCTGTTGATCAGCGTTAAGATGGGAATTATCTTGTTGAGAATACAAATATTTAATCTTTTCTTCTCTAGTATTGCCTGATTGGATGCTAACATCAACACCTGGAGGAACTAAATCATTCTGAATTCTAGTTTTCCGGCACTTTGGATCTGGCTGATCAATATCATCTTCACTGATTATCCTATAACAACCTAAAAAGTTCCAACCTTCATCGTCATCCTAGCTTTCGTATTATTTACCAATGGTAATAACACTTCCTGAGCATCATTAACCTTAAGGCACAACACAGATTGGGTTTGACACACTTTAACTTCAGGTACAAATTCTAACAATGTGTTAGGAGGTTCATCTACAGCTAATGGGTAAATACCAGCAGTAAACTGGGGTAGAATAAGTTTTTTTCTAAGTCTAACCTGAGCTTTTTGAGGTTTATTAGGTTGAAGTACCTTAATCTGCCTGACCCTTTTGGTAGATGGTCTGGGTCTCAAATACCTTACCGGATAAATAAATCTATCCCAAACAATTATTTTCTTTGCATCATCCCATGTCATCGGTGCGGACCTAATCAAATCTGCTCCTAACAATAGGTCTGTGTCCAAATAACCATCTGGCACTACAGAAAATAAATGGGTAATCACCCTGGAACCAATATGAACGTCCAAATACACCGTACCAAGAACAGGGAGAACATGCTGAGTTACTCCAGTAAGTTGTGGGATATTCCTCATTTGATTACAATGTAAACCTAAACTTTCTATAAGCCTCTTCTGTGCTACACATACTTCACTACCAGTATCAATTAAGGCATGGCACATTACATGATTTATCATCAAATTGATAGAAGGAGACCTGTGACTGGCCGTTAGTCACTCATTTCGGACAGGACCTGGGAACTGTACTGAACCTCTTTTACAACCAGGTCTGTGGCAATCAAAACAAACACCTCTCGGAGGATTATGTGGACATTCAGAAAGCTTGTTATCTCTAACCTTACAGTAAGCACAATACTGATTGTTTCCCTTTTTCTTACCTAATCTTTTTAATTGGTTGGACAACTCACTAATCTGCTTCTCTAGATCCTCCAATTTTGATGTGGTTTGTGCACTACCTATTTACTGTAGGTGTTGGAAGGGAATTGGAATTATGAACTGGTAAAACTCTACGTTGGGTAACGGTTCTACTTATTATCGCTAAATGATACTCATACTCAACTATTTCAATGAATCTTTCCAAAGGTATCCCATCATCAAGGAAGTCAACGAGTCGTTCTTGGGATCTACCGTCAAGTCCACTATACAACTTCCTTTTCACAAGATTGTCAGCTTTTGGCAAGGTATCCTTAGGGAATTTCAATGCAAAGGCAGATAATTTACATTTCATTCTGTTAACAAATGTTCTGGGGGCTTCATCTACACTGTACCGTTCCATCTCTATTTCTTGCCAAGACTGGGTAATATTAACTGAACAGGCAAATTGGTGATTCAGAAAGTCCTTAATTTGACTCCAAGATATGGTATTTCCCCTTTTGGCCATTTCAGCCGTTATTAGCGTTGCAATTTCTTGATCTACTCTGGTAAGTGCTACTTGGATCCTATCCATATCTGCACAAACACACTACTCTACTTGACAGAAAAACCTAGCCAGTCTATTATCAGTTCCAATACCTTGCAAATCTAACAATTTCAACATCAAAATATCCTTGGGTTTTAAGCAAAATCCCTTAGACTGATTACCCAGGGTCATGCACATTACCTACTCGAATAACTGGGTTATTAATGGTGTTACTACCCTGAACTGGATCATTAGGCCCTACAGGCTGTGTACTAATTGGCAAATTATGTGTCAATACTGATGTTGGCATTATGTCTGCTCTGTCTACTGTAACAAATGGGTTAATGTCAGATGTGTCAGCTCTGTTAGAATTGAATGGGGTGGAAGTGACAGGTAAAGCATTTGACAAACTAGATATTTCTCTTTTCATGTCAATAAGTTGTTCGCACACTTGTTGCATTTGACTACTTTGGTTATCCATGGCAGACAAAAGATTATCATATAAATTTTCTGTTTCAACCTCACCTTCCATTTTCTGAGCCATGTTATACAGAAACACCAGCAAAATAGTCAGCACACGATGCAATAAAAATAAATACACTAATAGTACAGTACCTTAGGCTAGGATGATATAGACCTAATCACCCTAGGTTAGGCTATCATATGAATATATAAAAAATAAATAGTCCTAATGGTTTCGTGGCTACTTTAGGACGTAGGGATGGATATATTAATCTATATAAGATAAGTACATCCTACACCGCTGTCACCATATGTCATGCCGTTTCACACATGACTTTTCACTAAACTCTTACCTTCGACAATTGTCCTTACCCAAGTTCGGAGGCACCATTCAATTTAGGACAATCGACTTACTCCTGGCTAGCCTATCTATAACAAACCAAGCCTTGACATAGGCTAATGCTGTGTACATCATAGGTATAGGCTAATAATCTGAGCTTTTGCTTAAGGTAACTTGACTCTTGCTGTGGAGAAGGACGGGTCTTCATTTGCAGTGGAGGTTGAGGGAAAGGCTGTTTCCCGGGGGTCTTTTTATTCTTACAAAAAGCTTAGTACATGCTCGGTACTCCAAACTGGTACCCTGTAATACAAAGTCTTCGTTTAGGACAGCGATCCTATGTCAAACAACAGACAATTCGTAGCCTAGGCTACACTGTACTCATACCTAACCTACTGGTTACACTGCACAGTTAGCCTGGCAACTCAAAGACTAACTTGATAAATCTGAGAATAATATTACAAATCTTAACTTACGGTTGGTGGCACAGTTCCAACCACATGCAAGCACAGCATAAAGCAGTTTCAATACTGGCAAAATTATTGTACTTTATTTGATACATTTGAAGAAAAAGATAACCACAACAGACAATGTCAAGTGTTATTACAACACATACATGATAACAAGAACAAGTGCATACCTTTTACAAGGGAGAAGGTAAGAATTTCACATAATAATAAGGGGGAGCAACACCGTTTCCCCTCTACACTGGTCGCTGTCGGCTCGAAGAGTGCGCTCTGAGCTTACCTAGCGCAGCTACGCCCGAGGCCCACACAACTACGCCTCTGTTTACCTTGGCACTCAATCACAAACTCTCGACCATAGACACAACTACTCCTTTGTTACGCCTCTCTACCTCGGCGTATGCACACTCGATCCTACACCATCTCAACTACGTGTGGCTAACATAACATTTTGATGAGATGAAAATCAATTCGTTTATTAAGTCTAAAAATCGTAAATGGAATTACCATTCAGTTAAATGAAGCATTTCTGTCATTACACCTAGATGCAAGATTATTCTCCTTCATCTTACGCAAAGTCCTAGGACTGCAGATAGACCTCTTCGCAACGAGCGACAACAAGAAGCTACCCCGGTACGTAGCCCCATACGAGGATCCTCTAGCGGAAGCAACGGATGCGATGTCCATAGACTGGAACAGATGGTCCAGGATTTACCTGTTCCCTCCAACCAACCTCCTGCTGAATGTCCTCTACAAGCTGAGATCCTTCCAAGGAACAGCAGCGATAGTGGGTCACAAGTGGCCCAACAGCATCTGGTTCCCCCTGATAATGGAACTACAATTGAAGCTGATTCCGTTGCCGGATCCAGTTCTGACTCAGCAAATGCAGAAGTCGACTGTCTCCGCTTCATCACAGAAAACCCGGAACCTTCATCTCATGATTTTCTCAACTTAGCAGTCAAGAAAAGGTTCGGGATTTCAAAAGACAGTATCAACTTTTAGAAGAATACAAGTCGAAATCAACTAGAAGACAGCACGAGTCTTCCTGGAAGAAATGGGTTTCCTTTGTAAAGGCAAAGAAACCAAAAGAGATATCAACAGATTTCTGTTTATCTTTCTTTATTCATCTCCATGAAGAAGGTTTAGCAGCCAACACGATCTCTACATGTAAATCTGCCCTGACTAGACCCTTACTGTATGCCTTCCAGGTGGACTTCTCTAATGAAATCTTCAATAAGATACCTAAGGCTTGTGCTAGACTTCGGCCCGCAGCACCTCCGAGGCCCATTTCTTGGTCCTTGGATAAGGTTCTTCATCTAGCATCTATCTTGAACAATGAAGATTGCTCTCTAAAAGACTTGACTCAAAAGGTGATATTCTTATTTGCACTAGCCCCAGGAGCCAGAGTTAGCGAAATAGTGGCCCTTTCGAGGGATGACGGCCACATTCAGTTCACAAACTGCGGAGAACTGAACCTATTTCCCGACCCAGCGTTTCTTGCCAAGAATGAGCTGCTCACCAAAAGGTGGGATCCCTGGAGAATCTGCCCTATGAAGGAAGAAGCATCTCTATGTCCAGTAGAATGCCTAAAGGTCTATCTTCGTAGAACTTCAGACTTTAAGGGAGGACAGCTTTTCTGGGGAGAAACCTCAGGTTCAACATTGTCTTTGAGACAACTAAGGGCGAAGATCACCTATTTCATTCGCAGAGCGGATCCAGACAGCACACCCGCATGTCATGATCCGAGAAAAGTTGCTTTGTCCCTGAACTTTCAGAGCATGAGTTTTGAAAGTCTTCGCTCCTATACTGGATGGAAGTCATCCAGAGTTTTCTTCAAGCACTACAGGAAACAAGTGCAGGAGATAAAGCATTTTGTGGTGGCAGCAGGTAGTGTACTAAAACCTGCCGCTTGAATTCTGCAAAGAACAGTGCACTAATTGGGACTTTTTAGTGATGTGTGTACATGGTTTACTCCTACGGTGTATCATGTTTAGTGAAGTGTCTAAATAATGACACTATAGACTGTTCTAAGTACAAAGGTGACAAAAGCATAAAAGACTTACATATGTGCCATGCGTATTCTACGCAAGTGTTTCCTTTAATCAGTAATGGCAGAAACAATAGTGAAATACTACTATATTTCCTTTAGAGTGGCTTTGTGTTTCCTTTTCAGATGAAACTTTATTTCTGTTATTACCATTTTTCTTATGCTTTTACACAATATTTTCAAAGAAATCTCTCTTTAATTGTATATATATGCAACTAACGATTTCGGTATACTGTTTATTAATAAACACATTTAGGAATTTTGCATCTCATTTCGGCCTAAAAATCCTAAAAATACAAATAAAGGTGTCAAAGCAGATTATTATCCTCTTATTCTGAAAATATCTTCTGAATAAATACTATTTTTGTTCTAAGCAAACAAACATCACAATTATATATTATTGTATTAAGTTCAGTCCCTAGTAATGACTGACTCTGTGAACCTGATTGCTTTACTGACTGTACAAATTTCCTACATGAATGAAAACCTGTCTACCTTGTCTATAACACACAAGCAGACCAAGGGAGGTGTCAGTAATCAACACATACTTTGTTCCTTCCAGAATACAAACTATGTTTTACATGTATATGATGAGACCAATATACAACTTGTTTGCTAGATTGTTCCTTGAACTTACAATCCTCGGGTTTTTTCCTATAGTCTCAAATGACTCTTCCCTGTAGGGGGCAGGAAGCACTGACATAGTCCATGCTCAGTTGAAAGATGTATGACGGTAACACCATGTGTCTCTAGGTTTTGAAGACCAAGGAAAATTTATCTCGCGGTTATTGGCACTATTGAAAATCCACAGATACATTAATGCTCTGGTAAAATTCCATCAGGACGAAAAATATTTTTGGGTGAGGTAGCCATGTCGTCCTGATGGACCCACCCTCCTTTTACAAAGGATGAATGAATCCCTCCCATATGTACTCTATCTGTAGCACCTCACTAATACTACAAAGAATGACAAGATAGCGCCAGGACACGGCATCGTGCTGGCGCTCAACAACAGTACGAGTAGGAGCGTTGCCTTAATAACGGCCCTCCTACAATTCTTGCCACTTTCCCCTCTCGAAGCGTAAACGCTATTAGGGGAGTAGATAGCTATGTGGCGTGTCAAGAATACGTCCTCTGATCTTATGCGATATTCCTAAAGACAAAAGCAAGGGATATTCACGCCAGGAGTTAGAATTCTGGATACCTTTAGAAACATTCTCTGGGATATATCACTGTAGTTAAATATAACCTAGGAAGCTACTATGAAGTAACTTCCATCAGGATGACATGGCCTGAGCCCAAAAATAGTCCGTTTTATATACTTTATCTAATGCTGATTTTTAAATATAAAACTTACCCGCTGGTTATATAATGGCTAAAGTCCCTGACTCCTCGGCAGGAAATTCAAAATCTCGCGCGGCTTAGCGCAGATATGCCAGGTGTACCCTAGCGCCCTCGCGGTACTACAGGTAGAACTATACTCAACCAATTCAGATTTTCTCTGCCGACCATAGCTGGCAGTACTATTGGAAATTCTCTCTCGTTTTCTTACTCTGTTTGGACGTTATTTGGTGATGCATTAACGTTTTTGAGTTTGGGCTTTCGCTTATTTGTTTTATTTGATCTGTGATCACGTATTTATAACTTAAAAGATAGGATTAGAAAGTTTTTCAACCTATTTTAAACCTCACGAAAGCATAAGGCCGGAATGTAAACATTTCGTCCATTGATGACGTCACAGCCTCTTCCGTAGGCTAAAAGTCTGTCGTGCTTTTTTTACAAAGAATGATAAGTGAATATGCTTTTATTAAAGTATTAAGTTATAAATTGAATTAAAAGAATTATTTTGAGAAAATTTTATCATTTTAATAGTTTTCTTTAGATAATCTTCGATCCGTTTGCAAAGATTAACAAGCGTTCAGTTTATTTTTGTTACGCAGTAGTCAGTATCGTTACGATATTACAATATATTGTAGCGATTTTATGAATTGTACATTCTTCTTACTTCTCAAGTTTTAAGTTGTACTATATAAAAGGAACATTTTATTTTGCAATTAATTGGTCCTTTCAGTATTTTTTCCTTAGTCAGAGATTAAAGGAAGTTACAGTTCAGTTTATTTTACTTGTATACGGTGCAATATTCTTTACAATCGATGTAGTGCACGATTCTATGTATCGTTGTTGCCTTGGTGGTTTTTGGAATACTAAAATTGTTCGTATATCATTTGTAGATGTTCCAATGGTGCGAGTGATGATTCGTCTTTTATTGGAACCCCTTAATTTAAGGGTTTATTTTAATTTATAAATATATCTAGTAAGGTAATATTTGATATTTAATATTTTGTTGCATTTATATGGGATTCGGTACTTTTGCATTCCCATTCAAACCAGTGACAGAATTATAAGTCTCTCCCTAAGGAGTTCATTTCGTTTGAGAGAGCGTATACTTTGGTTTTCAGGTAATTATGAAATTATCTTTGTACTAAAGAGTAAAGTGCAAATTTTTTAGTGATAAATTATGCAGTGAATTTTATTCAGTGGAGAGTGCTTCTATTCGGACCTGTCGTTATCCTAGCCTTAGACCTCTGTCGAGCTCCCGGACCCAGGGGAGAAGTTAAGTCGAACGGCGAAAGGAATCGAGAGGGTAACCAGGCGTTACAGTCTTTTAAGACCCGAACTGAAGTCCTCTCGAGCGTTTTCTGTCGATCACCAGAACGCTCACCCTCGCTATAGATAAAGCGAGGTATTAGTGTTTTCAAACATCATACGCGCGCTTCAGGCGGTAAGCTGAAAACAAAATTAGATTCGTTCTGCGCGTGTTACATTTCATGCGGCGTGGACGCAGGCCGCCGCCTCCACTTGATGGGTGTCGTCTCTCGACAGTGGCAAGCGCTATGGATCGACGAAGATAATGCTGAATACGATTCGCCTAAGGTTGATCCTTGATCTTTGCGGTTAGGCATGAAACAGCAACTATCTTTGTTTATGCAGTCTTTTTAGCCTGCCGTTAACAGTGCGGTTGGGTGTCTCGATTCCGGTCTTTGACACGGTCGCACAGGCGACGTGTCTTTAACGGTGAGGACTCGTTGTCGCACAGGCGGCCTACCAACCGCAATGTTGAACGGTGGGAGAAAGTGGATGCATTACTTTGATTACCTGCTCAACGCAAACTGACCGCTCATAGCGCCTAGTATCAGTCTATCCAGATGCGCCAACGTTCGCCAGGCAGCAGAGCCGGCGAAGCGTCATCGGAACGGTGCGGTAACGGAAACAGAACGTCAACGGAATGGAGTGAAGCGCCACGTCAGTGTGGACGCTTCAGCGCCAGTGTGGACGTTTCAGCGTCAGTGTGGACGCTTTCAGCGTCAGTATGGACGCTTCAGCATCAGTGTGGACGCTTCAGCGGCAGTGTGGACGCTTCAGCGCCAGTGTGGACGCTTCAGCGCCAGTGTGGACGCTTCAGCGCCAGTGTGGACTCTTCAGCGTTAGTGTGGACGCTTCGCTACCTATGATAATAGACTTTGATGTCTACCTGACCATGACCATCTAGTGTTGAGTTATCGTGGCTCCAGGCGCTATATTAAGAAATAAATCTTAACTAGAAAGATATATTCTTGGACCAAGGCCTGCTGGGCTAACTCTTGGTTGGGAGAACTAGAATTAAAACCTCTAAGCATTGAGGTCTGAATTCAGAATCATAAGGAGTGGATTCCTAAAAATCAAGACTTCTCTTCCCAGGATAGAGATTGTAAAAGGAAGGGAATATCTTTCAGAAACTCAAGAGAATTTTTTGAAGAGTTTCCCTTATATTTTTTACCTGCGGCTCCTCGTTCCGACTTCAAAGTTTTCGCTAGTTGAGTTGATGGTGTGTCTATTTGTTTTATTTTATTTTTATTACTAGCCAGGCTACAACCCTAGTTGGGAAAGCAAGATGCTTTAACCCAAAGGGCTCCTTTAGGGAACGATGGCCCAGTAAATTAATAGGAAAATAAATAAATAAATAAATTAACTTTAAATCATTCTCAGAAAAATAACGAACCTTACTGTAGAGATTGCTGCAGTGCCTGCAGCTGCAACAGCAGGAAGGGCATTAAGGCCTTTATGAAAATAGAACGTAAAAGTACGGGCAGATCTTTTATGATTTAATGTATTATGTTTTTAAACCGCTCTTGTTAGTGACTCGTAAACATAGCGCAGTGCTCTAGAGGAGGTGTTTGTTCGTGTTCACCTTGCCCCTAGTCCTATACCTCTTCCTTACGTTCCAACCCCTGGGAGAAGGAAGGTCGGTAGGCTGAGGTACTTCGCGGACCTTGTGCATTAAACGTTTGTTCCGCCGAGCGATACTGTTGATGCAGTCCAAGACGTTCCTTCTCCATTTTGGAATGATGAAGTAATGCTTTTTTCTTCGCCTACGATTGTCGAGCTATGACATCACAACCATGTGACATAGTATCTTGAAAAGAGCGAAGTTGTAATGTCTTGAAGCGATCAGTTCGTCATTGCTATGATATCATGGATCTTGTAACTTTTTTCTGCGTATTAGAACGCAGTTCCCTGACGAGAATGACGTTCTACGTTTTCCCTGTCTACCAGACTAGGAAGTTACTCGTCATGTATGCACGCGAACAGAACTTACCCTCGCAGCAGGCGTGTTGTGATGCTTAAACAGGAAGCAACCGAGTGTGTTTTTTCTTCCGCGAGAGAAGCGGAAGTCAGACAAGTCACATACAATCCTAGCTCTTCCTCTGGAATATGACGCACTTTCAGGGAGGAAAGACTTTGTCCTCGTCGAAAGATGCAAAACCTAGACTTGGTAGTCACCAATTAATATGTCCAAGACCTTTCAGGAGTCGTATGTTTTCTAATAACTTATCCTGCAGTAACTAATGTTCGCCGGAAGTTTTTTCTTTTCGGAAGAAGGCGACGTGTCAGCACCAGAATCGTGTAAGACACATAGTTCTTCGGGAGAAAACGTGCTCAGTTTGCTTCTGTTCACAATTCTTCTCCTTCCTCAGTTTGGGGAAATGTCTAGTACTTTCTTCTGAGGTCTAGCGACTACTGTTGATGGTATCTCACTGCATTGGATACGTTCAGTTCGCGCACAAGGCGCGCTTGAAATGTCATAGGGACTCTCCCAGGTCGCTCACAGGACTGCGATTGATGTTCTCTCCCGGCCTTCGCCCACGCTTGAGTTGGGGCACTCGCTACCCCGCGAGTGTAGGTTTGGTCTGAGCTAAAAGAGGTCAATTTCATTTGTGTTAAGCGTTTACGATTCTCGGGGTGGAGAAAATTTTCTATTAAAAGAGTCTAAGGACTACCATAGACCAAAGAAATGGTTTCCCGATTAGTGTCA
Source organism: Palaemon carinicauda (assembly GCF_036898095.1). NCBI lineage: Eukaryota > Metazoa > Arthropoda > Malacostraca > Decapoda > Palaemonidae > Palaemon > Palaemon carinicauda. The sequence goes on from NW_027171252.1 coordinate 111,548, forward strand.
GAAAACATAGTTCTCCTATGCTTAGTAACGCTTCCTTGCAGAGATATGCTCGTGTTACAAGAAGCGTTAGAGCAGGTGCTTGTAGCAGTCTGGTCTCTCTCTTACGGCAGACGTCACGCAGACACAGACGCAAGTTCTGGTCTCTCCCTCACGCAGTCACAGACACAGACGCCAATCTGGTCGTATGTTGGACGCTGACAGTCAAAGTTGATCCTTTCAACAAGTTGTCCCAACTTCGCGGTCTGCGGGACGCGCGACTATCACTCATGCGGACGCATGCTACACGCGGACAACTCTCAGCAAACAGTTACGTCTTTCCGCCAATGACCGGACGCTATGCTGTCGCCTCCACGCAGCACGGTGTAGATTTACAACAAACGGGACACACAGAGCGCTGTATCCACACGACAAGGTGAACGCATGTAGCACGCTGACACCTTACGGCAATGCAAGCACATGCGACATTATGGTCGCATGCTAGACGCATACAGTCAAGTCTTTTTTCTCACAGCAGTATAAACAGACTATTGTCTCTCCTTCGCGTCTCTTTGGCCTTGCAGCTATCGCTCCCTTGCGTCAAGCTTTGGCTTTAAGTTTGTTGAACACTCGCGGGTTACACACGATCAGGTCTTAACCTCACAGCATGAGGTTCACGTTGTTTATGCTTCTTTTCAACAAGCCTAGCTTTAATATCGGTTTCTTGCGACCGATATGGACACGTTTTGGGAGGTGGTTCTAGATCCTGATTCTCTCTCACGACATGTTGAGCGTAGGCAGCATGCTGGAACCATACTGGACTCATGCTGAGACCATGCTGGGTGCATGCTGGAAGCATGTCATTAGTCCTTTTCCCCATGTCAGGATCACGAACGCTTTACTTTAAACCATCAAGCTCTAGGTCTAGCTGCCTCCAGTGTTTCGGAAAACCCCTAAGATCTAGAGGGTTGTTCGAAGGAGACAGCTGAAGCTATCGCTTATACAAAGAACATTTGCCTCAAGGTTTTCCAAAGCCTTGTAAGACACGCATCTTACTTTAAGTTGCACCCAAAATCTCCTCAACCTTATGGCTTTCGGGTGAAACGATTATTAAATAGTCTGGATATAATTAGAAATAAGGTACTTCCATTCAAGGTATCATCAACGCCTCCATGGAAGTTACCAGAGATATCTTTTTGTAAATATTTTATTGGAGATAAGAAGAATATGTCAGACGTAGAAGCCAGGTGTCTTTTTAATGAACATGTTAAAGAACATAGAGGATCAACTTTTATCTATACTGATGGCTCCAAATCTGATGCTGGCGTTGGATTTGGAGTACATAGTAATGGTTTTAATTGTAGAAGTGCACTTCCTCTGACCGCTTTCATATTTACTGCCGAACTGTATGGCATATTAACCGCTATTGAGAAAATAGCGTTGGAGAAGGAGGGTAATTTTACAATTTTTAGTGATGCAAGGAGTGTCCTTCAAGCTATAGAAGTTTTTAATTCTAATAACCCTCTAGTTTTAAAGATTTTAGAATGGCTTTTTATTATTGGACGGAGAGGTATAACAGTTCAATTTTGTTGGGTTCCAGCACATGTAGGTGTGTCTGGGAATGAGAAGGCAGATTCACTGGCTAAGAAGGCTGCATCCGAGTTGCTGCCAAGAAGGTATCCCATTCCCTGTAATGATTTCTTACCTGACATCAAGAAATTGGTTTGCAAAAAATGGCAACAGCACGGGGATTGCCTAGATGGCAATAAAATGCGAGAGGTAACAAATGACATATCTCCTTGGAGGTATAATATGATGCCCCGAAAATGGGAGACGTCTCTTTGTCGTCTCCGTATTGGTCACACTCGGTTGACACACGAGTTTCTGCTGAAGGGCCAACACCAACCGTATTGTGACGACTGTTTAGTACTTCTAACAGTGAGTCATTTGTTGACCGAATGCCCCAATTACAACAACTTAAGGAATAGATATTTGTTTGAGGCTCGAGGTGAGGGTGGCAGGTTCATCCTTGCCAAGATTCTTGGAAATGATGTGTCCTACCATGCAAGTGGCATTTTTAGATTTATTTCAGAAGCAGGTCTTCTGAAAAATATTTAACTTTTATGACATTCAACTTTTATGATTTTAATTGAATACTCTTTTATTTTTTATTTTATTTTATTTTTTATTTTTGTATACATAAATTAAATGTTACCGGCATCAATGACCTTAGATGTCAGGATGCCTGAAAACTTTAAATCAATCAAATCAAGGTTTTCCAACCCAATTAGGGTGTTTTATGGAGTGGTGTAGAGCTAAAGCCGGCTCTTCATTTGGTAACTCTAACACAAGTGGCCTATTTCTTCTTAGACCTTAGAAGAAACACATTTTTTCCTCCTCGACCATCAAAGGGTACAGAAGTATGCGGGCAGCTGTCTTCAGATGCAGAAGATTGGATCTATCAAATAGAGACCTTATAGATCTTCTCGGATCTTTTGGGATGACTTGGAGGCGTTAGCAAGATGCGCCAGCATGAAATTTAAGGTTCGTTTCTGGAATTTCGTGGTAGTGACAGATCCGAGCCTTTACACTTGGTTTTTTTTTAAGGCCTAACTTTGGAGACTTTCTGAGTAAGTCTACCATAGTTGAAAGTCAGTGAAGTTCACTCTTTTAGCAAGAACATGGACTTCACAATGGCTAAGCCATAGGCCCCTTGCAACCTGGATTCTTGGTCATTAACAAACGTCCTTCTCATCCATGGCCTAAATCTTTTGGGATCACTATCCTCTCGAATTTGGTTTGTGAAGGGCTGAAAAGAGTTTTTTGCCCGGTTAAAACGATGAAGTTTTATCGGGACAGGACCAAAGAAGTTAAGAGTCTATTCATGACTCTTTGTTGCACGGTCAAGAAGCCTGCACTATCTATGTCTAAAACAGTCTAATCATCTCATATAGACTTTAATTACAAAGGTTCTTTCACACGGTTGTGTGACAGATCATAAGATGTCGAAAGAGTAAAGACTCATGAAGTTAGAGCTGTAGGAACTTCTGTAAGTAACTTTTAAACTAAACTGTTCTCTGCAAAGCATCGTGTATACAGCCTTGTGAAGGGATAATCCTGTATTCGCCTTGTATCCAGTCTCTTTATGAGGACGTCTACGTTTTGGGATCACTCGTAACAACGAGTGCAGTAGTAGGTGAAACATCCACCACTACATTTCCCTAAATTCCTAGTACCCCTGTTCTTCTCTTGGAACTGTTATATATATTTTTATGATTGTACGTGAAGATTGGTTGGCAATCTTCCGCAATCTTTGATCTAGTCAGGTGGTCATTTTGTTCCTAGAGAGCGCCCGGAACAAGGGTATTAGTTGAGGTCCTGTCATGTTATAGGTTATTGAACCGTTTGACAGCTCCTAGAGCAGACAAAATGAGGCAGAGCATTGCTGTCCGCTTCCTTATCAGGTAAGAACCGCTTAAGTTGTTTATGTAACTCTTAAGTGAATTTCCAATTATGCAGCTGTCTCTGATCCGCCACCAATGGGTGTCAATCAGCCATTATATAACCACTGGGCAAGTTTTATATTTAAAAATGATATTTTCATAATAAAATAAATCTTTTAATATACTTACCCGCTGGTTATACGAGTTTAAAACCCACTCTCCTCCGCTCAAGAGACCATGGGGCATGGAAAATCTGAATTGGTTGAGTATAGTTCTACCTGTAGTACCGCGAGGGTGCTAGGGTACACCTGGCATATCTGCGCTAAGCCGCGCGAGATTTTGAATTTCCTGCCGAGGCGTCAGGGACTTTAGCCATTATATAACCAGTGGGTAAGTATATTCAAAAATTTATTTTATTATGAAAATATTTTTTTTTTTTTTTTTTTTTTTTTGGATGAGGAGAAGGAACAGTATTTTTACCCTATTTGTTAACCTTTCCAATCTTGGGGACCCCCAGTGGGAAACCAGGGTTTCTGGTTGGGGAATGAATTAAAGAATCTGGTTTAACATACGAATAAGGGCACATGTAGAATTATCAATAAAAACTACCTTACCTAACCAAGTAGCCGTATCCTTAACTAACGGGGCCGGTGGGCTTCACCTCCCCTGTGACCCCCCCCCCCCCTGCCTTACACAGGCATATTGAATATAAGACAGCCTAAAACACTTAGTGTACTTAGGTTGGAGGGTAAAGGTGAGCTACACCTTAACAACTCAATACCCAATGCACTATAACCTCACAAAGGAATAGGCACCAATTATTTTTGGGCTCAGGCCATGTCGTCCTGATGGTAGGTTCCTTCAGTAGCTTCCTAAGGGTATATATGACTATAGTAGATATTCCCAGTGAATTAAACTAAAGGTTTCACAGAATTCTAACTTCTGGCGCGAGTACCCTTAAGGTTTCCCTTTAGGATATCATATAATAACAGGAAACGTATACTTGATACGCCACATAGCTATCTGCACCCCATATAGCGTTTACGCTTCGAGGGGGAAGTTGGTGGGAAGATATGGGAGGAGCCGTTACAAAGTTCTCCTCCTCCGTTACTATTATGGTACTCGGATGATGTCATAAACGCCGCCATCTTGGCTGACGTCATAACCGCCCGCGTCCTCATTCCTCCTCTAGTAGCATCTATAACCAGGTGTTTTTTCCCAGTTGTTCGCTATTTACTGCCAGCATGTCGCAATCTTCAGCTTCTTCTGCCTCTGGAAAGGAGGAGTAAATCCGGTGTGAGAGCGCCTTCTGCAGCGTTCGGCGCCTTGACTTCTACGGCCACCTGGCGTGCCGAACCCACGCTTGCTGCTCCGTCACCCAGGGATCTCTGAGGTACTGGGACCCGCAGGTGTTCACTGTCTGCAAGGACCTGCTCAACAAGGCGTTCGAGACTCCCCAGACGGCGGAGTCAAGGGACATCGCTCGTGAGAAACTACGCAAGTGGGTGCATGGTTTCCAGAAGAACGCCATGGGGCCCTATCTCCCCAGTGAGAAGATGAGAGCTATGCTCTTCCCTAAGGCATCTGCGGACGCCGTCATCCCCAAACCGGAGATCCCCTGCGTCCAGCTGACGGTCGACCCTGACGTTTCGGACGCACTCCAGGACATCCATCTCGATGATGATGAGAGGATGTCAGAAGTGTCGGACACCACCGAGAGGACCCTGATGGCCGAGGGTCGAGAAGAGGAACCTACAGAGGCTTCTGACTCCGAAGAAGAAGGCGCCCCTGCACCCTCTATTGCTTCCGTAGTCATCTCGGAACCAGTCCCCTCTACATCGTCCACTCCTATGCCCACAAGAGCGGACGATTCCATGGACAACTTCAAGGCCATAATAGCGGTCCACGAGGAGAGGCTCCGCAAGAGGGACGAGGACTTCAAAAAAGAGATCCTCCGTTTGACAAAGCAACCTCAGAGGAAGATCAATGTGAAGGACCTTCCAACCTGCCCCGTGACGAACCCTTGGAGGCATGCCGAGCACATGCCTATCACGAGTGGCAGGATCTTTGTGAACGACAAGCTAGGTGCCGTCCCCCTTGAAGAGGTGGAATTCTGGCCTAGCTTTGAGGCGTACCCGGACTGCTACATTCGCCTCAAGTCTGAACCTGTTTCCAAGGAGGAAACCGAGCCGAAGGAGGTCATTGTGTTTGACTACGCGAAGGCTCAATCTCTGCTAGCCGGTTGTTTGAAGGACAAGGGCTACACCAACTCCAAGGTGCCGGCTCTGAGCAAGAATCACCCATCTTTACTTGCTCCAAACACCATGGTCTTCCCCTTCGCGGAGAAGTCCCTTCTAGCAGTGTTAAAGGCGGTGGAGGAAGGGAAACCCTGCCCTACATTGGAGGAATGTAGGCCCCTCTCCCTCGCCCTACCCCCTGACGACAAGAACTGGAAGGACATCCAGTTAACTTTCTCTGTGGGAAAGTTGGAGGCCGACATCGCTGGACGTCAGTTCAGTGAGAACCTCCCCAAGCTCTCCGAATATCTTGTTCGTCGGGAGCAGGACATGAAAGAGAGGCTGGCCGCCTCCCTTTCCCTCCAGGTGCTCATGGAGATGATGGCTGGGGAACAGCAGACCCCAGGCATCTACATGGTCTTGGCCAAGACCCACCTCGCTACCCTGACGAAAGACTTCTATAGCTTCGTCAGGGCACGGAGAGCCTGCAGAGAGTTCGTGTTTTTGCGAATGCCACCGTAAAATACGAACCAAGGAAGCTGATTTCCTCCAATATCTGGGGGAAAGATCTCTTTCCCAATGACCCCGTGAAAGAGATCGTCGACAAGGCCGCCACGGAGAATCGGAACCTTTTCTAAAAGTGGGGCATGTCAGGCAAAAGGAAATCTTCTCAGGATGAGAGCCCCCAACCGAAGAAGAAATCCAACAAGTCAAGACCACAGCAGCGTCAGGCTAAACGTCAGCTTCCGGCAACCGCTACTCCCTATTTGGTAGCTCAGCCTCAACAAACTTTCCAACTGGTACCCCAGCTGGTGGTGACTCAGTCACCAGCCTTCACGCCCGCCTACGAGAGGCAGTCGACTACCTTTCGTCCCATAGGTAGAGGCACCGGCAGAGACTCCTCCCGACGTCCCTCCAGAGGGAGAGGAGGAAAGGGAGCAAGCGGCCGAGGTGGTAAACCCTCGGGCAACCAGAAGTAATGAGATGCTTCCGTTGGGAGGAAGACTCTGCCTCTTCCAGGATCATTGGAGCTTCAATCCCTGGGTTCACAGCATCATCAAGAATGGACTAGGATGGAGCTGGGAAACACCACCACCAGCTTTCCACCAATTCTTCCAACACTCCACCCCCGTTCTGGAAGAATACATCCAAGAACTCTTGAACAAGAAGGTGATCAAGAGGGTAAAGTCCATCAGGTTCCAAGGAAGACTATTCTGTGTTCAACAAGTTCATAGTGAGCGACAAGTTCAAAATGCTGCCTTTTCAGCACATAAGAGCCCATACTAGTGGTCATGCACCAATCGTTATAAACACCAACAAGGGTCCGCCTTTGCAAAGATTGCCACGATGGAATCTAGACAAGGCAGACTGGGTTAAATATTCTGAGCTAAGTGAAATCGAAGGGAGAGCAGAACAGTTTGAAAGTATTGATGATGCCTTAGACCTACTGAATGGAACTCTCCATACAGCAGGAATCAATTCGATTCCCGAAACCACAGGACTATTCAAAAGACGACCAGTCCTGTGGTGGTCCTCAGAATTAACAGCCTTGCACTTAGCCACCAGAAAATCCCTGATTAGATAGGGTAGACGCTGTACGGATGAAAATTTGATATCATACAAAAAGTGTAGAGCACAGTTCCGTCATGCCATGAAAGAAGCTAGACGCCAATCTTGGGTGGCTTTTATTTCCTCCATTAATAGTAGAACACCACCATCTTCTGCAAGGAGGAAAATAAAAAAGATTGCAGGCAAATTCACCCCAAACCCACCACCAGTGTTGAAAGTAAATGGTCAGTTTGTGACTGAAGGAAATGAAGTTAGCAATGCCCTGGCTGACCATTTTTCAAATGTATTGTGCAAGAGTGTAGCAGCTCTTGGTCACCAGTACAGAAGTATTGAAGAAAAGAAAATTTTAAATTTTGCAACAGGAAGGGAAGAATCGTATAATTCTCCTTTTACTGAAAGGGTACAGCTCCTGGACCCGATGGAATTCCATATGCAATGGTTAAACAAATACATTTTAATACAAAGTTATTTATTTTAAGTATTATTAATAGAATATGGCATGATCATAGTTACCCAAGTGTTTGGGAACTAGCCATTATTTTAGCCTTTTTAAAACCCGGTAAGGACAAGTTTTTAGCAGCAAGCTATCGACCTATTGCATTGACTTCGTGTTTATGTAAAATCATGGAGAAGATGGTCAATGCAAGGTTGATGTGGTACCTTGAAAAGAAGGATATTTTATCACCGATTCAATGTGGATTCAGAAAAATGCACTCAACAACTGATGTGTTAATAAGACTTGAGTCCTCTATTTGTGAAGCATTTGCTTCCAAACAGCACCATGTGACAGTCTTTTTTGACCTTGAAAAGGCATATGATACCACATGGAGATATGGTATACTTAAAACAATTCATGAACTAGGATTAAAAGGAGAACTACCACTATTTATTCAGTCATTTCTTTTGCATAGAGTTTTTCAAGTGAGAGTGGGGGAAACTCAATCAGAGAGTAAGTATCAGGAAGAAGGAGTTCCTCAGGGGAGTGTACTGAGTGTAACCCTGTTTGCACTAGCAATTACTGGGATATCCTCAGTCATTCCCTATGATGTTCTCTCAACATTATTTGTGGATGATCTCTTAATATCATTTGCTGGCACTAGAATGGCAATGGTTGAGAGAAAAATCCAACTCTCTATTGACAAAATTATCCAGTGGGCTGACATGAATGGATTTAAGTTCTCGACAAGTAAAACTACCATTGTCCATTTTTGTCGTATCCGGGGAGTACATCCAGACCCGGATATATACATTAAAGGTCAACGGATACCATGTGCAAGTGAAGCTAAATTTTTAGGTTTGATATTTGATTGTAGGCTTACATGGGTTTCTCACTTAAAAGCGTTAAAAGCTAAATGTCTCGAGGCTCTGAATATCTTAAAAGTATTGTCCCATACATCATGGGGGCAGACTGCTATACTATTTTAAAATTATACAAGGCCTTGATTTTTTCCAAAATTAGTTATGGATGTGAAATATACTCTTCAGCCACCCCAAGCCGGTTAAAAATATTAGACTCAACACATCGTGCAGGTATTAGATTATCTACAGGAGCATTTAAAACCTCACCTATCTCAAGTCTCCTTGTTGATGCTGGAGAGTTACCTCTAGACCTTTACCGAATGTCTTCCATTATTCGGTATTGGTTTAGATTGCAAAGACTCCATAACTCTCTAGCCTTTCAGACTGCAAGCCTTGTACGACACGCATCATACTTTGAGTTGCACCTAAAATCTCCTCAATCTTATGGCTTTCGGGTGAAACGATTATTAAACAGTCTGGATATAATTAGAAGTAAGGTACTTCCATTCAAGGTATCATCAATGCCTCCATGGAAATTACCAGAGATATCTTTTTGTAAATACTTTATTGGAGTTAAGAAGAATATGACTGACCTAGAAGCTAGGTCTCTTTTTATGGAACATGTTGAAGAACATAGAGGATCAACTTTTATATATACTGATGGCTCCAAATCTGATGCTGGCGTTGGATTTGGAGTACATAGTAATGGTTTTAATTGTAGAGGTGCACTTCCTCTAACAGCTTCCATATTTACTGCCGAACTGTATGGCATACTAACCGCTATTGAGAAAATAGTGTTGGAGAAGTAGGGTAATATTACAATTTTTAGTGATGCAAGGAGTGTCCTTCAAGCTTTAGAAGTTTTTAATTCTAGCAACACTCTAGTTTTAAAGATTTTAGAATGGCTTTTTATTATTGGACGGAGAGGTATAACAGTTAGATTTTGTTGGGTTCCAGCACACGTAGGTGTGTCTGGGAATGAGAAGGCAGATTCACTGGCAAAGAATGCTGCATCCGAGTTGCTGCCAAGAAGATATCCCATTCCGTGTAACGATTTCCTACCTAACATCAAGAAATTGGTTTGTAATAAATGGCAACAGCACGGGGATAGTCTAGATGGCAATAAAATGAGAGAAGTAACAAATGCCATATCTCCTTGGAGGTATAACATGATGCCCCGAGAATGGGAGACTTCTCTTTGTCGTCTCCGTATTGGTCACACTCGGTTGACACACGAGTTTCTGCTGAAGGGCCAACACCAACCCTATTGTGAAGACTGTTTAGTACCTCTAACAGTGAGTCATTTGTTGACCGAATGCCCCAATTATAATAACTTAAGGAATAGATATTTGTTTGAGGCTCGAGGTGAGGGTGGCAGGTTCATCCTTGCCAAGATTCTTGGACATGATGTGTCCTACTATGCAAGTGGCATTTTCAGATTTATTTCAGAAGCAGGTCTTCTGAAAACTATCTAACGTTTCTAATGACATCCAACTTTTACTGTTTTAATTGAATAATCTTTAATTTTTTTGTATATATAAACTAAATGATATCGGCGTCAATGATCTTAGATGTCAGGATGCCTGAAAACCTTAAATCAATCAATCAATCAACATAAGAGCCCTACTGCCTCAAAAGGCATACACAGTCTCTATAGACATGGCGGATGCCTACTGACACATTCCAATGAATCGCCAGACCTCCTCCTACCTAGGATTCAGGCTTCAAAGAAGACAGTACGCCTTCAGAGCCATGCCCTTCGAGCTAAACATAGCCCCAAGGATATTCACGAAGCTCGCAGAGATGATCGTTCAACAACTACGCATACAAGGTGTCCAGGTGATGGCTTACCTGGACGATTGGCTGGTGTGGGCAGCATCAGAAGAAGAATGCCTGCAAGCTTCCACAAGGGTGATCCAATTCTTGGAACATTTGGGCTTCAAGATCAACACCAAAAAGTCTCGACTTTCTCCAGCTCAGAAGTTCCAATGGCTAGGTATCCATTGGGACCTTCAGAATCACCGTCTTTCCATTCTACTAAAGAAGAGGAAGGAAATAGCAAGATCTGTCAAGAGACTTCTCAAATCCAAACAGATTTCAAGATGACAACAGGAACGAGTGCTTGGCTCCCTTCAGTTTGCTTCAGTGACAGACCCAGTGCTAAGAGCACAGCTAAAAGATTTCATCGGGAGTCTGGAGAAGATACGCATCAAACGCTCAAAGAGATTTCAAGAGACCTCTGCCGACCCGGCTACGATCACTCCTCAAGCCGTGGTCGGAGGCAAAAAATCTGAAAAGATCAGTACCTCTTCAATTTCCGCCTCCCTCGGTCGTTATCCATACGGATGCATCGCTAGAAGGACGGGGGGCGGGGTTAACTCCCATCAACCTCAAGTTCATGGAACATGGTCTCCCATATTCAAGACGTTTCACATCAACATCTTGGAGGCCATAGCCGTCCTTCTCACCCTGAAGAGGCTGTCCCCATGTCCGTCAGTCCACATTCAACTGACCCTGGACAGCGAAGTCGTGGTCAGATGTCTCAACCGTCAGGGCTCAAGATCACCCCAACTCAACCAAGTGTTGCTGCCCATCTTCCGCCTGGCGGAGAAGAAAAGATGGCACCTCTCAGCAGTTCACCTACAAGGATTCCGAAACGTGACGGTGGATGCTCTATCCAGGACAGCCCCTATAGAGTCAGAATGGTCCCTAGACGCAGACTCATTCTCCTTCATCTCCCAAGAAGTCCCAGAACTGCAGATCAACCTCTTCACAACGAGCAACAACAAGAAACTTCCTCTTTACGTGGCCCCATACGAGGACCCCCGAGCGGAAGCGTTGGACGCCATGTCCCTGGATTGGAACAGATGGACCAAGATTTACCTGTTCCCTCCACCCAACCTTCTGCTAAAGGTCCTCACCAAGCTGAGATCCTTCCAAGGAATAGTGGCCCTAGTGGCTCCAAAGTGGCCCCGGAGCAACTGGTTCCCATTGATCCTGGAGTTACATCCCAAGCTAATTTCCCTGCTGGACCCAGTTCTAACCCAACAAGTTCAGAAGTCGACTGTCTTCGCTTCATCAAAGAAAACCTGAGACCTTCATCTCATGATTTTCTCTCCCTAGCCGTCAAGAAGAGGTTTGGGATCTCAAAGGGAAGCTTAGACTTCTTAGAGGAATATAAAACAAAATCTACCAGAAGGCAATACGAGTCATCTTTGAAAAAATGGGTGGCCTTTGTCAAGGACAGAAATCTTAAGGAAATATCAATGGATTTCTGTTTGTCCTTCTTCATTCACCTTCATGGACAAGGCTTGGCAGCCAACACGATTTCCACCTGCAAATCGGCCTTGACAAGAACCTGTCTAGTGACATTTTCAACAAGTTGCCGAAAGCATGTGCTAGACTCCGACCCACACCCCCTCCGAGACCCATCTCCTGGTCTCTTGACAGGGTGCTCCATTTTGCCTCAAGTTTGGACAATGAAACTTGCCCTCTGAAAGATTTGACTCAAAAAGTGATTTTCTTATTTGCTTTAGCCTCGGGGGCCAGAGTCAGTGAAATTGTGGCATTATCAAGGGAAGAAGGCCAGATCCAGTTCGCAGAAACAGGCGAGCTCACCCTCTTTCCTGACCCAACGTTTCTCGCTAAGAATGAGCTACCCACCAAAAGGGGGGGGGGGTCCCTAGAGAATCTGCCCTATGAAGGAAGATATCTCTCTGTGCCCAGTGGAGAGCCTAAAGGTCTATCTTCGAAAAACTTCGGACTTCGGTGGAGGACACCTTTTTAAAGGAGAAACATCGGGTTCTGACTTGTCACTTAAACAACTAAGGGCGAAGATCACCTACTTTATTCGCAGAGCGGATCCTGACAGTACACCCGCAGGTCACGATCCCAGGAAAGTCGCCTCCTCCCTGAATTTCTTCCAGTCGATGGACTTCAAAAGTCTTCGATTATTCACGGGCTGGAAATCTTCAAGAGTGTTCTTCAGAGACTATGTGAAGCAGGTGCAAGAGTTGAAACGCTTCGTGGTAGCTGCAGGTAGTGTGTTAAAACCTGCTGTTTAGTGCTGCGATGAACAGTGAGTTATATGAGACTCTAAAATTAGTGCATGGTGCAAATTATGGGGTATGAGGCTGAATCCTAACAAAACTCAAAGTATGATTGTAAGTAGGTCAAAGACGGTGGCTCCTCAACATCTGGATCTCAGTATTGATAATGTTTCTTTAAATTTGTATGACTCTTTTAATATTTTAGGTGTGATTCTCGACAGCAAATTTACTTTTGAGAAACACATTAGGTCTGTGTCTTCTTCAATTACACAAAAAATTGGCTTATTGAGAAAGTCTTACAAGATTTTCGGTGATCAGTCTATTCTGAAGAAGTGTTTTAATTCTTTCATTCTACCTTCTTTTGAGTATTGTTCTCCTGTCTGGTGTTCAGCTGCTGATTCTCATCTTAATTTGTTGGACAGAAACTTAGGGTCTATTAAATTTCTTATTCCTGATCTAGATAATAATCTTTGGCACCGTTGTTCAATTAGTTCATTATGCATGTTGCATAAGATTTTTCATAGCTCTGACCATCCTTTACATTTAGATCTCCCTGGACAATTCTATCCTGTTCGTAATACTAGGCAGGCAGTTAATTCTAATAGCCAGGCCTTCTCCATCATGAGGCTCAATACTACACAGTATTCTAGAAGTTTTATTCCAGCTGTTACCAAGTTGTGGAATGATCTTCCTAATCGGGTAGTTGAATCAGTAGAACTTCAAAAGTTCAAAGTTGGAGCAAATGTTTTTATGATGACCAGGCTGACATGAGTCTTTTTATTGTTTATATATGACATATCTGTTTTTGACGTTGTTAATAGTTTATATAGGACATATCTGTTTTGACGCTGTTACTGTTTTTAGAATGATATATTGTTAATTTATTCTGATCACTTATTTATTTCCTTATTTCCTTTCCTCACCAGGCTATTTTTCCCTGCTGGAGCCCTTGGGCTTATAGCTTCTTGCTTTTCCAACTAGGGTTGTAGCTTGGCTAGTAATAATAATAATAATAATAATAACTCTAAGAGTGTCTGTGTTGACCCTAGTGCGCAACATGGTGAAAATAGTGCCACCGAGTGACACTACGGACTGTTCTTCTACTAAGGTGAAGTCACATAGACTAAAACACTTGTGCCACGTGTTCTAAACATGAAGTGTATATAAGACATTCTAGAAAGACTTTATAATTCCTATGGAATTAAGGTGTGTGATGGCAAGTTTTCCTTTTCAGATACCACATCTATTTCTATTAATGTCCCAAGTCTATATAACTAATTTGCATTCCATTAAAATTTACATCTATTTATTTTATCTATGCTAATTCTTATTTATGCCCAAATCAAAGAATTAAATGTTATGTGATTACTGGATATTAGTATTCTATTGATTCATCTGTTCACTGACCAGAGTCTCAAGGAACAGTAGATAGCCTCTCATGGCATGGTTGGTTTCGACCTGGCTCAGACGTTCAGAACCGAGGTTAACATTATTTTACCGATGAGGTTTATAGTTACATGTTATGTGGTTACTGGATATTAGTATTCTATTGATTCATCTGTTCACTGACCAGAGTCTCAAGGAACAGTAGATAGCCTCTCATGGCATGGTTGGTTTCGACCTGGCTTTTCATTAGAAGGGGCTAGCGTTCGGTTCCAAGTACTGAGTGGAAATTTATTTCTATTTGAACACAATGTTGTATGGATATTTATCCATATTTATACATAGTTAGAATTAAATATATGCATAAATATAGGCATAATTAATTTATTTCTATTTGAACACGATGTATGGATATTCATCCATATTTATACATAGTTAGAATTAAATATATGCATAAATATAGGCATTTTTATTAGTTATACGGCTGATCCCAGCCTGTGAATAGGATCACTAACCAGAGTTTCAAGGAACATCCAGACTTATGTCCTCTTTCTTTTACAGAAGGTCCGCCTACATGGTATGGTTCCCGGAGTCATGCACGCTCTGCTACGAGCTGTCCTCGCTACTCCGGACCCATGACGTAAGTTGGTTCTAATATGTTTCCTTTTGGTATCCTTTGGCGATGATTTAATTTGATCCGGATTAATGTATGCATTGCTTATTGAGGAGAACGGTCTTCTCCTTCATCACTAATCCCCTCACTTCTTTCAGGATGATGATGAATCTCTCCGGCCTGCAAGAGAGGCTCACCGCCCTTGGGTATCAAGGTTGGAAGGAATGCTCCATCTAGAAGTCCCTATCTCCTCGGAGTGTCCTATCTAAGGTTGGACGTCGGCCCCATGGACGGGCAGGTAGGTGGGGATGAGTTTTGAGCCTTCAGCTTTACATTTACCTGCGTCACCGACCTAGGACCCTCAAAGGATCTTGATGTTCATGTTACCTTGCATAAAACCGTGACTGCTAAAAGCAACACATTCTAGGGAAAGCCAAGGGGCTATGACGGAGCTCAAAGATATGGTGGTGAGTCGGATCCGTTCAGGAAATCGGATGACTCCCCCTACAGCCCCAGGCATATCGAAGTAACCTCCTTCGATAAAAACAACACATAGATATTTGCCTTACATGTTCCATATATAGATGGTACCATAACTCTGGATGGCATAGACGTCCGCCCTCTGGGGGACCTAGAATTTACTCTCAGGGACTAGAATTCCCATTCAACGGATTCGTTCGATTGAAAGAGCATGCCTTGGTTAGGTTAGACAAGGTACCGAAGGTAACGGTATTATTTCCTAAAGGGCAGGCCCGATCTGTCTGGACCAGGATGTTGTCGGTCTGGGGGGTACGATAATTCCAAGCTCACCCCACACAATGGGGAATACGCCATATCTACAGCTGCTCTCATTGTTGCCTTGCCTATTATGAATAAATGGACAGGTCTTACTATTCAAACTGACAAAGAAGGTTCGGCCATACCGGCTCTTAAAGAGCCGGACCCCACCTCGGGGAGACCCTATCCTCGATTTATCCCACTGAGACTTTGTTTCGGATATTCAGGAAGAACCAATCTCTGCCCTTCCAATTCGACCTACACGTTTGGTGGTCTGATCGGGTTAGTTGTGGGAAATACGTTCTGTCTGAGGCCTCTATCAGACAGGAATCGAGCAGGCTGATAGTTCCTCCTGATGAGGTAAAACCCTCTTCCCTCAGGAGGAGGTGAACAAGGTTCTACAAGATGATACGAGAGCAACCCAAAATTGCAGGAAAGGCGGGGCCTCACTGCCAGAAAGAAGGTCGAAGACCAAAAGCAAGCTTTCTTCATGAAGAAGCAGAGAGTTGCCCTCTACAAAACGAACCGGGGTCACTGCCATCAATTGTCAGTTACCCACTCGACATCACAGTCTTCCTCTGATTCGACGGCTATGCATCCGGATCACCCTAGGTTCACTCCCTCACAACGAGGTAGTCCCGGTAGGGGAGAGACTTTACCACTTTCAAGACCATTGGACCTTCGGTCCGTGAGCTCATAGCATAATCTCTAAAGGTTTGAAGTGGAAATGGTCACAAGGTCCTCCTCCTCCACCAGTGACCCTCTCCCAGAAATCCACTCCCATCCTGAAAGAGTACACCACAGAGTTACTCAAGAAGAAAGCAATCAAACGGGACCGATCACCGAAGTTCCAAGGCCGCCTGTTCACAATTCCGAAGAAAGGCTTGTCGGCATTGAGAGTGGACCGAGACTTGTCAAAGCTAAACTCTTACATTCTCTGCGGCAAGTTCCGGATGATGACTATCTCTCAGGTACGGACATTACTTCCCCATGGGGCCGTCACCACCTCTGTCGATCTTACCGACGACTATTATCATGTGCCTATAGCTCGAAACTTCTCTTCTTATCTGGGTTTCCGCCTAGGCAGGAAAGCCTTTGCGTTCAAGACAGGCTCTTCAGCCTCAACATTGATCCCAGGATATTCACGAAACTGGGAGAGACAGTGTTAGATCAACTCAGGAACCAAGAGATACAGATCATGGCTTGTCTGGACGGTTGGCTCATTTGGGCCCGGTCGGCCATAGAAGGCAACAGAGCTACGAAGGAAGTACTTCTATTGCTCGACAACCTGTGATTTCGGGTCAATCTCCAAAAGTCCCGTCTGCAACCATCAGGCCACTTAGAATGGTTAGACATTCAGTGGCACCTTTCAAAGCACACGTTGTCTCTCCCTTCCTAAAGGTAAGAGGAATAGCTTCCAAGAACAAGAATTTTCTCAAACACAAACAGATGTTCAGAAGAACCTTAAAAAGTATCATCGGCCTTCTCCAATTCACTTCAATAACAAAAATTCAAAGACATCAATCGAGTTTGGGTAAAGATAGCTACAGTACCTTTAAGAGACAAGGTCTCAAAGATCCTCTCTGTCTTGAAAATGAGACTACGCCATGGTCCGAACCGAAGAACCTCTCCAAATCGGTTCCTCTACAATTCCCACCTCCACAAGAGACATTCCATACAGCCGCGCCTCTAAGTGGATGGGGGATTACTCCGAACATCAGATGTTTCAGGGGTCTTGGTCACCCGCCATGAAACAGACCCATATTAATGTTCTCGAAGACATGGCAGTGTTCTTGACCCTGAAGAGACTCTCTCCTCCGAGGTCGAGCCACATCAGAGTAGTGTCAGACAGAACAGACGTGGTACACCGCGTCAACAGGGGAAGATCCAAGTCACCCAACCTGAATCGGATCCTGGTCACTATCTTCGCCTAGCCAACAGAAAAGAACTGGATCCTGTCAGTAACTCACCTTGCGGGAGTCCAGAATGTGAGAGCAGACTCACTAGCCAGGACGGAACCACTGGAGTCAGAATGGTTTCTAGACATAATTTCATTCCGGTGGATACTCAGGAACCATTAGAAGAAGGTTTACTTATTTCCCCCAGTGAATCTTCTAAGGTGTCTTTTACACAAACTACGCTCCTTCCGGGGGGCAGTGGTTTTGGTACCACCTCACTGGCCAAGAACAGTTGGTTTCCTCTCCTCCTCGAGTTGAAACTCCGTCCCTTCCGGATTCCGTTTCCCAAACTGACTCAAGTAATCCAAACTCACTGTGTCAGATTGATCAAGGGTAGCCGAAACTCTGACTTTGTGGACGACAGGAAGATTGCAGCTCGTAGAGACGCGAACATTGAACTGGAAATCGATCTCTACATCGAATCAGACAAAAGGGACTCGACAATTCACCAATATGATTCGGCCGTTAACAACTAGCAGATTCCCTAAGAGTTCAGACCATACTCGTATGTCTCCGAATATAGACATCTCTTTCTTGAGGTTCTTATTTGGCAAAGGCCTAACAGTTAGTACTTTAACCACCATCAAGAAAGCTTTGAAGAAGATCTTCCTTGTTGGGTTTAACATTATCCTAGCTGATTCCTATTTCTCATCTATTCCAAAAACATGTGCTAGGCTTTGACCTTCGGTTTGGCCCCAAAAGGAATCTGGTCTATGAACGTTGTCCTCAAAACTTGCGCCGGACACGGACAATGAATCCTGCTCTTATCACTCTTCTTAGGAAGACTTTATTTCTAACGGCTTTGGCCTCAGGTGATGGAATATCAGAACTAGCAGCTCTCTCACGAACCCGGAAAACATAGATTTCCTCCCTACAGCCGAAGAACTCCTTTCTCCAGACAATGATTTCCTAGCTAAGAAATGAGGATCCGCAAAATAGGTGCTCCCCTCGGAAGATTATTCTTCTTCCCCAGGATCTTTTCTCTGTGTTCAGTCACTACTCTCAAGGCCTTTTTTAGCTAGAACTGCCACCCGCTCGTCTGGCCCCTTGGCTATCGGGGAACAAGGAGGTACTATTTCCATTCACGGCATCAGGCAACAAATCCTCTACTTCTTTAAACATACTAATCCGAAATCATTTCCCCAGGCTCATGATATACGGACAGTAGATACCTACATCAATTACTTCCAGAACAGGGACTTTGATGATTTTAAACAAAAAATATACGGGTTGGAAATCCCCTATGGTTGTCTTACGCCACTATCTAAAGATTTTACAGGCCCTTAAATACCCGACGATGGCAGCGGGGAGCCTATTCCCTCTCCATTAATCTCGGCTTCTTCCTTTCTTCCATCTCTCCTCTTCTCCCTCCTACCCGCCACTCACACCACGTCGTCACTCTCCTGGATAGTTCGTTAGCCCTATGATATTTGCCATGTTTAATTCCTATGGTTTAACTGTTATTGTAGTTACCGTTCCTTTAAGGTTTAATATGCTTAGACATGTAAGGTTTGATGCCTTTTGCGATTTGACACTCAGTTGATTCCTTGTCGTCTTAGTTATTAAAATAATAACAACTAACATCACACAATAAAATAAGAAATATAATAAATTTGATTGCTTTTTTCTTAGTAATTGTAACCAAGAACGAAGAATAACGACAATGTAACAAATAAACATAAAGATATAGTCTAAACTGAGCACCTTCCTGAGGTGTGAACATAACTATAACAAAGACTAAACCGCTATTCTTCGTAGGTCCAAATTGGACTTGCTAGCAAATAAATACCATAGTAAAAACCAATAATAAATAATGATAATAAAATTGGTCATAAAACGTAAGTGATATAACCTAGATGACAGAGTACCAGATGGGCAAAATTAACTTGAAATCTACCGAAGCGAACAACACCCAAAATGGCTGCCGATACCGAGGCAGGCCAACCGCTTCCAAAACTAAAATCCACAATACTGGAAAAGGAACAAATGCCCGGTACTGAAATAAACTGTCAAAACAAACTATGGTACTTAACATTGGTATAGGTGAAGTAGCAACGTCAGTCATGTTGAATTAACGACAATCACTTCCGAAAATCACTGGGCAAAAACTTATCAACTTTGCGGGCAAGTCCAAAACAGAAGGATGACCTGAAGAGCGGGAGTAGTAGGTGTCGGTGGCGTAGCCCAACTGTATTCTCTAGGCCTGTCACGGCCCTCCCCTTTGATGAAGGGATTATCTAAATGGAAGGCAGCCTGTGAATAGTGGTTTCCACACGCCCTTGATAAATACACGACACCAACAAGGTGTTCGCGCGAGGGTTGTAACCTCTGCATTCCATGCTTTATCTTTCTCTAGTATATTTGGAAGATTTATATTAGAAAAGTATAAGAAGGACCCTTTTCACCGGGCGTCACAGGTCTCTTCCCAGAAATAGATTTTTCCTTCGTCAAAATCCCTTTATTTTATGTATGCTAATTCTTATTTATGCCCAAATCAAAGAATTTGCTGTACTCGTGCGTCTTATTTCGCCCTAATATTGTTATAAAATACTGTTTGAGAGTTTTTAATATCCCTCTATACTGTATACAATTATCTGAACAATGAAATACTATGGTTCATCCATTTAACCAAACTCATCTATACTAAGGTAATTTGTTCCAACATGTTATACTTACATTATCTTCTACCTCACTCTGGGACTGGCAGGTACTTCCTGATGCTGGGTGAGTTTCTTTATCAAGTAACTTGGAGACTTTCCATAAGTCCAATAGGACTCATCCCTGCCGGGGGGGCCGCATGAAGCGGTAACATAGTACATGTTTATCTGAGGTGACATATACCGGTAATGTCACAAGGTCTCTGGGGTCATTAGACCAAATGAATATTGTCTAGAAGTCGAAGGCACTACTGAGGGAAAAATCCACGATACATTAATTCTCTGGTACACTTCCATCAGGACGACATGGCCTGAGCCCAAAAAACGGATTTTGAGCGAAGCAAAAAATCAATTTTTGGGTGAGATAGCCATGTCGTCCTGATGGACCCGCCCTTTTCTCTATTCGGGCCTTGGCAGGCCCCCTCCCAATCTTACTGTATCATGGGGGCTGGCCTCGACCCCAGAAGGAATGAGGACGCGGGCGGTTATGACGTCAGCCAAGATGGCGGCGTTTATGACGTCATCCGAGTACCATAACAGTAACGGAGGAGGAGAACTTTGTAATGGCTCCTCCCATACCTTGCCACCAACTTCCCCCTCGAAGCGTAAACGCTGTGTGGGGTGCAGATAGCTATGTGGCATGTCAAGTATACGTCCCCTGTTATTATACAATATCCTAAAGGGAAACCTTAAGGGTACTTGCGCCAGAAGTTAGAATTCTGTGAAACCTTTAGTTTAATTCACTGGGAATATCTACTATAGTCATATATACCCTTAGGAAGCTACTGAAGGAACCTTCCATTAGGACGACATGGCTATCTCACCCAAAATTAGTAGTTTTATGAGAAATAATTAATTTATAACTAAATTTAGCACCAATATAATTATATACAAGTACCAAATCAGGTTCTATATGTAAATGAGACTTTTCAAACCAAGTTCCCTTAAAAATGGATACGTAAAAACTACACCTTTTTTCACCTACTTTTTCAATACAATATGCCTTCTGTCACAAGGAAATGCTTTTTTATTTGTTAATATCAAGTTGGCATTTAGTACCTCAGGTGGGGCAAATAGTATCACTTTCACTTTAATAACACCGTGATTTTGGCAGTACAGACTATCATTTTTATGTTACCACAATAATGCAAAACAAAGTCTTTGAAATTTATATAACAATTGAGACAAGAACTTGGGAGAAAATCCAAAGAAATTGATGTTAAAGTAGATTGTAAATGTGAAACGCCATAAGAAGTTGAAGGTTCATATCCCTCCATGACTCTCAAAAGACTGAAAAATTAGCGGTGGAAGTTGTGTGAAAAGTCTCGAAAAGCGTTCATTTCCTAGTAAAACTCTCACCTGATTGGATATTTGTAAGAAGTGTTAAGATCCAACAATATTCAAGTCACGTGATTCTAGTTTTGTTAAGTAAAATGTAGATAATTATCATTGGTTAAAAACTATGACGTTTGGGTGATGTCTTGCTACGTAGAATACAGTCGATGATGTAATAATGAACAAACGAGAGCTCAGCTTGAAGAGGAATTTGAGAGTTATGAAGTCGAGGGACTTCTCTCTTTTTAGTGAAAGTACTTAAATTTGATAACTTGCTGGCAGAGTGATTGTATAGAAATACCCCTAAAATTCACATCTTAACCTAACCTACTCTCAGCCACTTTGCCTTTACTGAAGGGGGTTCAGGTTATTTCAGTCTGTATACTGTAGCCAGTAATATTTCAGTTGAGTCCCACATGGCCATTACTGCTTGCCAGTACATAGGAACTTGATGTTTTTCTTATTTTGCAAGCAAAGTGAGCTCACGATGGAGCAAAAACCATTAGATTTTGGTATATAATATTTTGATTGTCTAATGGTTTTTGCTCCACCGTGTGCTTGCTTCTCTTGCGTAAAAAGAAAAACATCAAGCTCCTATGTACTGGAAAGCAGTAATAGCTGGGTGGGACTCTACTGAAATATTACCTTGTAGCCCTTACTGAAGATCTTTGTAGCATTCCTTTGGTTCCTAGCTGCACTTGCATGATTATATCCTAATTTGCCTGCTGTCTTCCATCTTGCTGTTCAACTGCAGTACTTCTAATTCTGCCTCGTATATTAAGTCTGGGGGTTTACACTAAAAGCACTTGGGTACCAAATGTCCCCAGTAGCTTGCTAGTCTACTTCAGGACAAAGGCCTCAGGCATGTCTTTTCACATGCGTCTGTTAATGGTCTGTCTATGCTAGTCTATACCCGCAAATATTTGTCTTCGGTTCCTTCCCCTGCTTGGTTTGAAATCTCTTAGAGATCCATTTTGTTATTCTTCATGCCCATCTATTATCTGTCATCCTCATTATATGCCCTTACCTTTAGCTAGTTGTATTTAAGGTTAGGTCATATCCCTGTGTTGGCTTCCGTTGGGAATTTTATTTTTCAGGCATAACTTAAAAAATACCGGTAGTTATCAACATTAAAATCATTCAAAGCCCCCATAAATACACCAGTAAAACTTCTTTTGTACTTACACATAATACAAACCATCGACCCTTAATACTAAAGTACCATTCTACTAACGCTCAAAAACAAAGTAATTTAGGTGACCTGGAGAATTTGCAAATCCTTCATGTCACTCAGATTCCCATAGAAACTAATTATGATGTGCTGTATAAATCATTTCAATGTTATGGTCACATCAAAGAAATTAGAATGAGGCTTGAAGGTGACAAGGAGGATTCATGGATATCGTTTGATAACCATGATGAAGCATTCAATGCAATCAATAAGATTATGAATATTAAAATCAATAATATGAACATCAACGGTGCTCTTTGCGATCGGGTACCTAAGGATCTAGATGTATACAAACCTGCAGATTAGATTGATAAAGGTATAGAGGTAGTTGTACCCTCCTAGAGAAAGCCAAAACCACCAAAGTGGCGTGTTGCTTGATATAATATGCAAGAGGTTGCAGTGAATAAAAGACAGGACTTGATGGCTTGGGTACTAGGTAGAGACTATCTTTTGTTCATACGCCACAGTCGTACATGGGACTACATGATACCACATCCCCCTTATCACATATAAAGAACTAATTACACATAATAACTACTCTGACATATAAGCGATGAAAGTTCCATATTCAAACGTTCAATTCATTGTTTTCATTCCTTCACAATAAACATGCATGGTACAATTGGTGATTGTGGATAGTAATATAAACATAATAGCTATTAGCTTTCCAGATTTTGGTCCGAATAGTGTTGGTTACATCAGGTCAGTCATAAATATGAAAATGGCATTTTTTTCCTGCAAAGAACAACAACAACAAAATGTAGTAAAACAAAATGATAACCTGACACACATATGTAACAACAGTGTTCGAAATGGAGCCTGTCTTCCAGTCCGAAACTGGTAACTTTTCAAATAAAATTAACCTCACATATTATGAACCAATTACCAGTCCTGAGACTGGTAACTTTTCTCATTGAGTTTCGAACACTGGTAACGACCTCTAAAAAGTTTAGGGCATGAAACGAGGGGGGCCGGCCTGTATATTATTATTTAACTTAGCACTTTATGGGAATCTACGGTATGTGACTGTTACTTTCAATATATCTGGATGGGGTTTTCACCAGCTGGCTTGACATGGTATACACCGCTGTTGGATCTGCAGTGCTATCATTAGTTGCTGGGTTTTGGTGGGTTATTTCGGTCTCACTTGGTGGCGGCAGCGATATATCAGCGGGTCGCGGTAGAGGCTGCACTGATGATGTTGGAGCCTGGTGCCGGGTGTTGGACGGTTCTGTGTTTGTCGCGAGCGGTGTCGTACGGATGTGGGACCGGTTCCTCCTGAGGCTTGCTCCGTTTTGGGCCTCCACAATGTACGATTGGGGTTCATCTGACTTGCGCACCACTCTGCCTGGCACCCATGTGTGGCTGGCCTTGTCGAATATTCGGACTGGTTGTTCGAGTTGGAGGTCTGTGAAGTGCCGTTGTGTTCGATTTGGACCTAGGCGGTTCTGAAGGTGGTTGCGGGTCGTGATGTGTGTGGGATGCGGTTCGTATCGGCCTGGTAGGTCAGTGGTCACATTGCGACCAAACATGAGCTCTGCGGGGCTGGTTGTCTTATTGTCGATTGAGGTGGCCCGTAAGAGGAGCAATGCAGTATGCATATCACCACCTGTCTCAAGGCATTTTTTTATGATCGCCTTGCATGTTCCGATTGCGCGCTCTGCGAGGCCATTGGACTGATGGTAATGTGGGCTTGACGTGATGTGTTCAATACCACAGGCTTTTGTGAAGTCCCTCATGGTTGCTCCCGTATATTGAGGTCCGTTGTCTGAGACCAAGGTTTTGGGGCATCCGAACAGCGAACACAGGAATTTGAGGTAGTTCGCCACACTTTCAGATGACAGGTTTCTTAGTTCGGTGACTATCGGGAATTTTGTGAAATAATCAGTTGTGATCAGATATGTCTTGTGGCCAATTTGGAAGATGTCCAAGGCAACTTTGAACCAGGGTATTGGGGGAATGTCATGATGCGTGGTTTCACTAGAACTTTGCTGGGGCTGGTACTTCTGGCATACGTCGCATGCCCTGACCTTGTCCTCTATATCCTTTGCGATGTTGGGCCAGATTACACATTCCCGTGCCAGGTCTTGTGTTTTTGTGTTCCCTTGGTGGGACTGTTAGAGCTGATCCAGCGGACTCTGACCTCTGGGGATGATAACCTGTCGCCCTTTGAATATGACTTCGTTTTCTACAGCAAGGCTTTCTCTGTATGAGAAAAACTGATGGATATCGGGTGACAGCCTTTTACTAAGGTAGGCCAACCCTCGATGATAGTATGCTTGAGAGTGCGTAGCACTGGGTTGGCGTCAGACCTATGGCAAATCTCTTCCAAAATCTATGGACCAAATTTTATGAGTGCGACTGATATCACATCGATGTCGTCTAGTTCTAGTTCGTCCACTCGTGTATCCAAGGGATTTCCTTGTCATTTTGTGGGTTAGGAAGGCGTGATAGGGCGTTGGAGACTACAAGGGTTCGTTCTTCCTTGTACTTGACCCTCATGTCATACCCCTGCAGTTTCAAGAAGAGAAGTAGTAGTCTAGGTGGGGCACTGATCAGTGGCTTCTCCGAGATGTTAACGAGGGGTTTGTGGTCAGTGACAACTTCAAAGTCTCTTCCGTATAGGTTGGTATGGAATCATTGTACGCCGTGTACTAGTCCAAGGGCCTCTCGCTCGATATTGCTGTAATTTGCCTGCGTTGGTGTCAGGGCTTTGCTGGCGAAGGCTATTACCTTTCCGTCTTGGATAAGGGTCTCTCCGAGGCCTTTTTGCGATGCATCGACTTCAAGAGCCACCGGTTGAGTTGGGTCATAGTAAGATAGCGTGCTTGATGGTGCTACATGTATTTAGCGTTTCAGGTGTTGATAGGTGGATTCATGGTCTTCTTCCCATTGGAAGGGCGCATCTTCCTTGACCAGATCTCGAAGTCTTTTTGACTGAGCTGAGTAATGTGTTACATAAGGGCTGAGGTAAGTCATTACTGCCAGGAATCTCTGTAGTTCCGCTTTGTTGGAGGGTGGCGGCATGTTATGCAGGTTGTGTACCTTTGACGGGTCTGGCATCATGCCGTTGCTGGTATAGCGCCTTCTGAAAAACTTATTAAATATGTAACTTCCCTGGTAGTTACATATATATAGCTTAATCCCGCCGATTCGTCGCGCGCACGGCAGAAATTAAAATTTTGCAGCAATCACCGCCAGGTGAGCCGGTGGTCATACCTGAGCGCCCTCTCAGTAGGTAACTGGAACCATTCCCAACATTCCCTGCCGTTGTTCGAGACAACACGTCAGAAATTCGTTTTGTTGTGGTTTGCTTTATCTACAAATTTGGTGAAGTACCTTTTGTTTGATTATTGTTGATGGCTTTCGCTGCTTTTTTGGATTTTCCCTTTTGACTTTTCACTCAGTTTAGATAGATTTCGTTGGTTTTTGACCTGGACTGTTAGTTTACTATTTTCTAGTTTACAAAATGTCTGACTCTGTAATTAGAAGGTGTGTTAAGGGATGCAAGACTCGAATGCCTAAGGCCTCGCTTGATCCTCACTCAATATGTAAAAGTTGCAGAGGGCATGAATGTACTTTTATTGACAGATGCAATGAATGTGAGTCTTTATCTGATAGAGAGTGGAAGGAGTTTGATCGCTATGTTAAGCGATTAGAGAAGGACAGGCTTAGGAGAGCTAGATCGGCTAGTGTTCTTTCTAATAGATCTTCCGATAGTCATGTTCCTTCTAATGTGCTTGATACTAATATTCCTATTCCTAATCCTAAGGCAGTAGTACCAGACCCCGCTAAGGTGTCGGAGGTAAGTGAGCCTTCTTTGAAGGATGTGTTGGCTGCAATTTCAGCCTTAGGTGTACAAGTGCAATCCCTTACTTCGAAAAAAGAAGTGATGTGGGGGGCAGTGCGTGGGTTGCAACGCAAGTTTGGGAATAGTGATAGTGCAGTGGAGGGTGCGTCCATTCATGTCTGTCATACTCCTAGCCCGGGACCTCTTCCATGCTCCCCAACCCCTGGGAGAAGGAAAGTCGAAAGGCGAAGGGAGATGAGAGACGTTAAACAACGAACAGACGTCCCCTCGAGCGATCCTGTTGACGCATCCCTAGGACGCTCCCCCTCGCCGCAGGAAAGGCAAGATGAGGAAGTGTTCGTCCTCGTCGGAGGACGCAAGACCTAGACGCGGTTGGCGTCAACCTCTTCTTTTGAGGCCTCTCAAGAGATGTAGGTCTCCTGCTAAGTTCCAGCAACCATCCTGCAGTAACTGGAGCTCCCTGGAAATCTTTCTATCGGAGGAAGACGACGTGTCAGCGCCTAAGCAATCGCGTAGGGCACATAGTTCGTCGGAGGAAGAGGACGCATGCTTTACTTCTGTGCACGCTTCTCCCCCTCCCCCGGATTGGGAGATGTCGCAAGGGCTTTCTCCTCCTCTTGGCCAGACAACCCCAGTAGACGCACCCTTGCAGCGATCAGAACGCAGTTCAGGTAGCGATAGGAATCGCGACGCTCCCTCGCAGCAGTCTGGACGCGTGCGGGATGCGCCGCAATCGTCAGACCTTTCAGAGCTAAAGAGGTCAATTACGTCCCTGTTTGATGCCTACAAGTCAAAAACAGAGGAGACTCGTAAGAAAGAACCGAAGGATATCAACAGGCCAAGGAAAGGAACTAGATCTAACCAAGGCGCGATTGGCCAGCGAGTTACTTCGGTGCTCATCGACGTTCCCTCACAGCGATCGGGACACGTTACGGGAAGCTACAAGGTTCTGGACGCTCCCTCGAGGCATGCTGGACGCATGCAGCATGCTGAATGCATGCAGCAGATTGGACGCATGCTTGATGCATGCGATCAGGACGTTTCCCCGCAGCATGGTAGACGCTCAGTTGTCTCTCCCTCGCGGCATGCTGGACGCGCAGTTAACGCTCCCTCACGACAAGCTGGAAGCATGCACCATGGTGGACGCATGCAAGCAGGACATTCCCTCGCAGCACTCTGGATGCAGTGTTGACGCTTCCTTGCAGCATGATGGACGCATGCTGGAAGCACGCAAGCATGACTCTCCCTCAAAACATGCGGGATGTTGGCAGGACACACGCAAGCGTGACGCTTCGTCGCATCTTGCTGGAATCATACACAATGTTCCATCACAGCATGATGAAAACATACTGGACGACAAGAATCGACAGGATGAGGCGTGTGTTTCTCCTACTCATTCTACTCCGGAGATCGCTATCCCCTTAGATGAAATTTCAGAAGGGGAAACACAGGAAACGCTTCATGCAGCTGATCTTAAGAGATTGCTGGAGGTTCTAGCGGAGTTATATCAGGAGGACTTTACACAGGCTTTGCCTCAAAGCCCGCCCTCGCAGTTTTTGAAGGGCAGACCCCAGAAACCTTCCTCATTCATGAAAATGGTTCTAGCCAGATCAGTCAAGAGAGCTTTCTCAACTCTAGGGAAGACCACCTTTTCCTTTCCCCCTACTAGACTGGCCTCCAGATCCAGTGTGTGGTATGAGACTGGGGAGGTTCTCGGTTTGGGAGTTCCCGCCTCCTCCCAGGGGGACTTATCCAGACTTGTTGACGCCTCACGCAGGTCAGCCATGACCAAGTCGAAGGTGATGTGGTTGTTACGATCCTCGTGGGGATCGAACTAGGTTCTTTTGAATTAAATAATTAAATTAGGATAACTCGACCACAACCCATATTGAAAAAGGGAATATAGAAAGAAAACTCACAAAAGAAAACATGATTTTATTTACAACTAGTCAAAGATCAATGTTTCTTGATTGAGTACTTGGGAAGTACTGAATTAAACAAAGAAAATCATCTGATTAAACTACACTCCAGCAAATAGGGGAACAGTCAAGAAGGTAGACAAATAATACTTAAAAGATGGTACTCTTCACAGCAGCTCTTGACTGTTGACAGGAACGTAGATATTTCAGGTCTGGGCGTTTCGTGGTTGGTAATAAAGACAGGGGTCAACTCGTTCTGACATCTCAGACAAGTTGTCGTAAGGCTGGTCACGTCTGCATTCTGGTCCTTACGTTCTCTCTCTTTCTCTGTGCTTCTTCTCTCTCATTCTCTCTCTCGTCCTCTTGTCCTATTTTTCGTACTCCCCCTCTCTCTCAAATCTCCTTTTCGTACTCTCGTTCTATCTTTCGTACTCCCCTTCTCTCGTTCTCGTTGAAGTTTATATACCCCTGTATGGGAGGGGTTAACTATGGACAATTCCATATAAGGAAATTTTCTCCTTTCTTCATCCTCATTGGTTTTCCTTAAAACCACGCCTCTTTGATCGCACCTTCCCGAATGCTCTGCTGGTGTAATCATGATCCATATGGCGCTCTAATTGAAGCGAGACATGTGTTTACCTTCCGTTAATGTATATTCTTCGGCGACAACAGGCTCTCCTTGTCCTTCCATAACGCTGGCGCCCTCGGATTGCTACAAACAGACGATCGTTATGCCCAAGGTCTGCTGATCTAGGCACATCTAATAAATATCTTGATCTCCATTAACGACGGTGACAGTTTCCAGTAAACACTAGCGGGACCTCCTCTCTCTGCTTCTTAAGAGTAGAAAATTCACATGTTTTAACATTCTTTTCTATATTATTCTATCTACCCATGACACGTCCCCCTAAAAGAAAAAAAAAGGAAAATCTACTGATTTTATCTTTTTTTTTAAACAAAATTATCAAGGGAGAAAAACACTTATCCCTAAACTGAGAAACAATTACTTCATTACTCTCGCATCACGTAACTAAACCAAAACACACTCTTACTTGTTGATGGAAGAAAAACAAAAGGAAAACAAACGTCCATATCATTCTGAAAAATCTCTAGAAAGACTGTCGGCTGTTGCATCATTCTTTCCCTTTATATGAACTATCTTTAAATTGTAATCTTGTAATTCTAAACTCCAACGCATGAGACTTTTATTCTTATTCTTAAACCTATCTAAGTAAATTAATGGATTGTGATCAGTATACACAGTTAAAACATGACCACTACGTACATAAATCTCAAAATGTTGTAAAGTTGATACTAAACTAAACAATTCCTTCTCAATAGTTGAATAATTCTGCTGTGCTTTATTTAACTTTTTCTAATAATAAGCTACAGGGTGCTTAGTCCCGTTCACTTCTTGCAACAGAACTCCTCCTATGCCAATATCACTAGCATGTATCGCTAAATTAAATTCCTTGCTAAAATTGGGCAACATCAGTACAGGCTCGTGAATCATTATGGCCTTTAACTTGTTGAAAGCTTCGATACATTCATTATCAAATACAAAACTATGTCCTTTCTTGAAAAGAATAGTTATTGGAGCACTTATTTCTGAAAAATTAGGAACAAATTGGCGGAAATATGAAATCATTCCGATGAATCTCATTGCCTGTTTTTTACTGGTAGGGATTGGGAAGTTGATGATAGCCTCTATGTTCCCATCTTTTGGACAAATCTTACCTAGACCCACTTTATGACCCAAATATGTGATCGAAGTTTTTCCGAATTCACATTTCTTCAGATTTAAAACAAGTTTTGCTTTCTCAAGGACTGCTAATACTTTAGCTAAAATGCGTAAATGTTGCTCCCGCGTATCTGAAAATACTACAAGATCATCCAAATACACGACACAGTTATCAATGCCATTTAAAACTCTATTCATTAATCTTTGAAAAGTACTCGCTGCATTTCGTAGACCAAAACCCATAACTTTGGGTTCATAACTACCGAAAGGTGTTATGAAAGCAGATATCTTCTGTGCTCAAATACTTAAAGGTACTTGCCAATAACCTTTGGCCAAATCAAGTTTAGAAACAAACTTGGCATTTCCTATTTTATCTAAACAATCTTCTATCCTGGGGAGGGGAAAATTACTTTGTTTCGTAACACTAGTCACTTTTCTAAAATCAATACACAGCCTATCTGATCCATCTTCCTTCTTAACAAGAACTATTGGAGAACACCAGTCACTTTCGCTAGGAACAACCAAACCATTGTCTAGCATATACTTAATTTCCTGTCGGGCTGAATTTGCTTTTTCTGGGCTTAGACGATAAGGATTTTGTCTAATGGGTTTTGTGTCCTGCAACTCAATATCGTGTTCTAAAAGATTAGTCAAACCCAATTTATCACTAACAGTTTCAGGATAATTTGAAAACACATTGAATAATTCCCTTGTTTTTTCTTCCTCTAAGCTAGAATTAAACAACGTGAAATTATTAAGAACATCAGAGTTCATCTCAAAAGTAATCTCTCTCTGTGACACGGTTACAACTGGCATTGGATGTTCATTATATTTATTTAGCAAATTGATGTGCAACCACTTAGCTCTACGCCTACCCATATCAATTAAGTAATTCAAATTTCCCCTTTTTTCTATGATAGGAAATGGACCTTCGAACTTATAAGATAATGAGGGACCTTCTTTCTGGACTAATACTAAGACTTTATCACCCACATGGAAAATTCTGTCGTTAGCTTTAAGATCGTACTTTCTTTTAGTTTCCCCTTGACGGTTGCTCTCATTTTCTTTTGCCAACTGCCAGGCTTTCCTTAAATCCTCTTTGTGATCTTCGGTATTCTGTATGTAATCCTTTCTACTTTCTTCTCGCATTAACTTACACTTTAAAATTTCTAAAGGTCCTTTGGCAGTGTGACCGAACAACAAATCAAAAGGACTAAATCCCGTGGTGTCATTAGGAGCTAATCGTAAAGCCAACAAGACAAAAGGTAACTTTTCTTCCCAATCATGTTCGAAATTATTACAAAACTTCCTTAAGCAACTTTTCAACGTTTGATGAAAACGTTCAACAATTCCTTGTGATTCAGGGTGGTACGGAGTGGAAGTTACAAGTTTAATCCCTAACTCTTTCATTTTATCTCTGAAATACTTTGATACAAAATTGCTACCATTATCACTGTATAACGCAAGGAAGACCAAATTTAGGGAAATAGTTCAGCAAGCATTTAACTACAGGTTTTGCATTGCAATTTCTTACTGGAATTGCTTCTGGATATCGTGTTAGTCTATCAATGATTGTTAATAGATAGATATTCCCTCCCTTACTTCTGGGAAAAGGGCCTACTATATCAATTACGACATTCTCAAAAGGTTCTCCTACCGATGGAATATTACATAACGGAGCCCTGGGAATTACTTGATTAGGTTTGCCAGCCATTTGACATTCGTGACAACTTAAAACATATCTCTTCACATCACTTTTCATTTTAGGCCAAAAGTACGTTTTACTTATACACTTGAATGTTTTATTTACTCCTAAATGTCCTTCTTCATCATGTGCTAATTTCAAAATTGATTCACGAAGTTTCCTAGGAGTCACTAATTGCTCTATGACCTCCTCTTTGCTACATGTCTTAGGACGAACATAGCGACACAAAAGTTTGTCTTTTAGACTAAATGTTTCCTTACAAACATTTTCAGGTTCATCATCCAATTCACATTCGAAGATTCGAGTTAGTGTTTCATCTTCCCTCTGCATCTTAACTAGTTCATCCTTATTCAATATGCTAGTTTCCGAAACACTACAGGTGCTATTATTTGGGCCTATTGCATTATCTATGTGTACATCACTTCTTTCAACAGCTACATCATCATCTCTGCTCACATTATCAACATTGATAGAGTCGGTTTCCTCAGCTATACTCATGCCAACCTCATCATCACCGCCCTATTACCTACGTTCGAATCCTCGAACAACCTATGACCGTAGTCAATATCTGTATCTAATCCTGATCTAGTTACTATCATTTCAGGCACTTGAACTTCACTTAAAATAGGATCCACACACTTGGAGGTAGTTAAATCGTTGACAACAATAATGTCAACACCGTCTATGGGCAAAGTATCCACGACTGCTTGTTTTACATCTCCTGTCACTAACTGACTTTTCAATTTCATCTTTAACAAAGGACAAACCACACAAGTGTTCGGAAACCCACCTAGCTTAACTTTTTCTTTCATGCTGATTATTACATTCCTTGGTACACTCTCTCTCCTAACGAGAGATACGGCCGCTCCTGTGTCCCTAAGCAAAACTACTTCCCTTGAATCACCTCCTTTAAGAGAAGAAACTAAACCTTCAGACAAAAATTCACCATAATGTTTCCTAGTTTCTTTCAAGAGACTATTCCTTCCTGAAGAAAGATTATTAACTAGTGACACAGGTTTCTTCAAATTCGTACTTTCTACTGTGCAATTCCTAGCTATATGCCCTTTCTTATTACAATTGTAACAAGTGACCTCTGAATTATTGACTGCCCATTGGCTCCTACAGTACCGAGAAATATGACCTTACTTCCCACATGTGTAACAGTAATAATAATAATAATCCCTGTTCCTATTATCGTTATTGTTAGAACTACCTTTACTATGTTGTGCCTTACTTGACTAAAGATCGTTTTTCTTTTTACTGCCACTTAAACCATGTGTGAGACTGTACTCATCTGCTTATCTCGTAGCATCGGCAAAAGATGTTTCACGCCTATCTTCTATATATAATTTGATGTCTGGGGATATGTTATCTTTGAAACTTTCTAACAAAACTAAGTTCTTGAGATCTTAAAAATCATCCACTTCAGCGGAAGTCAACCAATCACAAAACGATCTTTCTAACTTCTTTCCGTACTCTACATAAGTACTAGTATCATCCCTTTTCAAACTTCTAAACTTCTTACGGTACGCCTCTGGTACCAATCTGTATGCACTAAGTACGGTTTCTTTCACAGTATCATAATCTTCACTTTCATCCTCAGACAAACAACTATACACAGAATGTGCTTTACCACTTAAAACTGATTGTAAATACAAAGTCCACTGCTTTTTGGGAGAACCTACTCTGTTCATTAACTTTTCAAAAGACATAAAATATTTCGTAACATCTTCCTCATCAAACTTCGGTATAAGTTTGAGCACTGCACTCATATCTAAACTATCAGTGTCACTATTCAAAGATGAATTACTTCCTGATCTGCTACCTGACTGTCTGTTATGAAGAGTTTGTCTTAAACGAGCCATTTCTAACTCATGCTTATGCTGTCTTTCATTTTCTTCTTGCTTTCTCTCATTTTCTTCTCTTTCAGCTGCTCTTTCATCTCTCTCAAATACTTCCTGTTCTCTCTTAAGAACATAATAACAGAGATCATCGCCATCTAGACCAAGAAGTTTACCTGAATCTATCAAATCTCTCGTAATTGCACTCATTCTGCTTCTTTCTATATTCTCCCTGTTTTCAATTGGTTATGTTGTCGAAAATCCTGGCAAGGTCGCCAACTGTTACGATCCTCATGGGGATCGAACCAGGTTCTTTTGAATTGATTAATTAAATTAGGATAACTCGACCACAACCCGTATTGAAAAAGGGAATATAGAAAAGAAACTTACAAAGGAAAACATAATTTTATTTACAACTAGTCAAAGATCAATGTTTCTTGATTGAGTACTTGGGAAGCACTGAATTAAACAAAGAAAATCATCTGATTAAACTACACTCCAGCAAATAGGGGAACAGTCAAGAATGTAGACAAATAATACTTAAAAGATGGTACTCTTCACAGCAGCTCTTGACGGTTGACAGGAACGTAGATATTTCAGGTCTGGGCGTTTCGTGGTTGGTAATAAAGACAGGGGTCAACTCGTTCTGACATCTCGGACAAGTTGTCGTAAGGCTGGTCACGTCTGCATTCTGGTCCTTACGTTCTCTCTCTTTCTCTGTGCTTCTTCTCTCTCGTTCTCTCTCTCGTCCTATTTTTCGTACTCCCCCTCTCTCTCGATCTCCTTGTTTATATACCCCTGTTTGGGAGGGGTTAACTATGGACAATTCCATATAAGGAAATTTTCTCCTTTCTTCATCCTCATTGGTTTTCCTTAAAACCATATGGCGCTATAGTTGAAGCGAGACGTGTTTACCTTCCGTTAATGTATATTCTTCGGCGACAACAGGCTCTCCTTGTCCCTCCATAACGCTGGCGCCCTCGGACTGCTACAAACAGATGATCGTTATGCCCAAGGTCTGCTGATCTAGGCACATCTAATAAATATCTTGATCTCCATCAACGACAGTGAAAGTTTCCAGTAAACACTAGCGGGACCTCCTCTCTCTGCTTCTTAAGAGAAGAAAATTCACATGTTTTAACATTATTTTCTATATTATTCTATCTACCCATGACAGTAGTCCACGTCGGAGATGGATCACCTGCTGAAGGGCATCTTCAGAACTATAGAAGTCTTCAGCCTGATGGGCTGGACTCTCGGAGCCCTCGCAGATGTCACAGATCCAAAGAACGAGGCACAGATGCATCTGATTGCCTGTCTTGATAAGGCCGTGAGGGATGGGTCCGTCGATCTCTCCGCCCTTTTCACGGCAGGAGTTATTAAGAAGAGGGCTATGCTGTGCTCCTTCCTGTCGTCAGGATTGACCCTCGCTCAGAAATCAGAGTTATTTTATGCTTCTTTGGGTAACCATCTCTTCCGTTCTGATATAGTGAAGGACTTGTTGGCAGCTCTTGTGCAACAAGTGACGCAAGACCTTATCACCAAGACTGCCAAGAAAGTCTTCCCGGCTAGTGTCACGTACACCTTGTTTGTGAATCTCTATTGGAGGCCATGTGAATGACCTCATTTCGCTGGCTCGCTTGGGAGTGTGTGCTTTCTCAGCTTCCACTGGCGACAAGAGTCTATCTCTATGTCAAACTTCAGACGAAGGGTTTTATCTGTCTCCTTGTTTTCACAGATTCCTTGGCGAGGCAACAGCTCAGGAGAGCGAAGGACTACCGGATAGATCCGGATTGATATAACGAGTACCTCCTCAATCATGACCATATTTGGTCTTCTTCTCAGTACGCCATGGGGTCACGCCCAGCGACGCCCACGGCCTATGGATTAGTCGGGCCTGAGATCTCACAAGGAGCAGATAATATTTCATTGTAGTTACATTGCTTGCCACGACCCATACTCTGATAGTTTTGTACTTAGAAAGTTTAGAGAAAAGTGAGAGAAACTCTGAAGTAAAGTAATAATTCCTTCGTTCCCTGACTGTTGTTCGCCCAAGAATAAGTTGATTTACCCAATGTTTGATAAGAGCACTTATTTTATGGATAAGATTGATAATTTCCCAGACTTTAAAGCAATTGAAGTGTGCTCAGACCTGTGTAATCAATTACTTAATGAAATACATGTTGTCAGATACAAAGTAAAGTTTGTCTGACCCCACCACTTGAACACTAACTTATTTTGAATTGAAATTGTTAAGAACAGTGACACTAGCATATTAGCCAGGAAGCAAAAGGAAGCTCCTCCCACTCGCCAGCCCTTTCGTGGGAGAGCCCTTTCAAGAGGGAATCAGAGAATTGCTGCTGGAGGACAACCTCGTAAATTCTTAAAGCAGCAACCTAAAACTAGGAAGTGAGCCCTGCAACCTCCAGACACAAGTGGGAGCCAGGTTATCCCACTATTGGCAAGAGTGGAGCCAAAGGGGGGGGGGGGGGGGCGGATGACTGGACAGTCGATGTCTTGAAGGAGGTTTACAAGATCTCCTTCCTGAGAATGCCTCCTCTTTCGTCAGAACCCTTAGAGTTAACAGTAACATACTCAGGGAACAAAGCAGCAGCTCTTCAAGAGCAAGTCAACCTAATTCTGTCAAAAGCAGCTATAGAAGTAGTAGAGGACCCCTCTTCGGAGGGTTTTTACAACATACTTTTTCTAGTTCCGAAGAACTCGGGGGGTTAGAGACCTGTTCTGGACGTAAGTCCTCTGAACAAGTTCATAAGCAAAGTCAAGTTTGCCATGGAGATTTTAGCGTCAGTCCTAGCAGGCACCAGACAAGGAGACTGGATGGTGTCAATAGATCTGCAGGACGCGTATTTCCACGTCCCAATCCACCCGAACTACAGAAAATTTCTGAGATTCGTTTACCTAGAAACTACTTATCATTTCAAAGCACTTTGTTTTGGACTGAGCACGGCTCCGTATGTTTTCACTCAAGTGGTTGCCAATGTGACTCACTGGCTACATCTGAAGGGAGTACGGATATCAATGTACCTGGACGACTGGCTAATCAGAGCCAGGTCGCAAGAAAAGTGTCTGGAGAGTCTTCAAGTTACAATGTCTTTGACGCAACAGCTAGGTCTGGTGGTAAATCTGGCCAAATCTCAACTGACACCCTCACAAAACATCATCTACTCGGGGATGAGGATTCAGTCAGTGGTTTTTCGGGGATTCAGTCAGTGGTTTTTCGGGCTTTTCCAGCCCCGAAACATATTCTAGAATGCCTAAGGAAGGTGGAGCACTTCCTAGACAAAAGGACCTGCTCGGTAAGAGAATGGATGAGTCTGCTGGGTACAATCTCCTCGATCGAGCAGTTCTTATCCCTAGGAAGACTTCATTTACGGCCTCTTCAATTCCATCTTTCAAAATATTGGTCAATAGACCAAGGTCTAGAAACGTGGATTCCGATTCCTCTGGGGATCAGGAATCACTTGA
Organism: Palaemon carinicauda; assembly: GCF_036898095.1. Classification (NCBI taxonomy): domain Eukaryota; kingdom Metazoa; phylum Arthropoda; class Malacostraca; order Decapoda; family Palaemonidae; genus Palaemon; species Palaemon carinicauda. The sequence goes on from NW_027171252.1 coordinate 148,578, forward strand.
GTTGGTGGGACGATGCCAACAAACTCCTGGAAGGCCTCAAACTTCAACAGAGGAACCCCGACCTAGTGTTGTATTCAGACGCCTCAGACATGGGGTGGGGTGCAACACTGGGGAAGGCCGAGATCTCGGGTCTGTGGGGAGAGTTTCAGAAGGAAGGGCATATAAACATCAAGGAGCTAGTGGCCATTCACCTAGCACTAATGCATTTCCAGGAGGAAGTCCAGGGCAAATTAGTTCAGGTCAACGCAGACAACACCACAGCGTTGGCCTACATTAAGAAGCAGGGAGGCACTCGTTCAGATTCCCTTTATGAGGCGGCGAGAGATCTCCTACTGTGGGCGAAAGCGAGGGACATAACCCTGATAACATGCTTCATAGAAGGGAAAAGAACGTCAGGGTGGATCTTCTCACCAGAGGAAGACAAGTGCTCACAACAGAGTGGACCCTACATCACGAGGTGTGCACCAGCCTTTGGATGCTGTGGGGAGAACCCTCTTTAGACCTCTTCGCTACCCAGAAGACAAAGAGGTTACCAGTTTATTGCTCTCCAGTCCCAGACCTAGAAGCAGCTGCGGTAGATGCCTTTCTCATGGACTGGGAAGGACTAAACGTGTACGCTTTTCCACCGTTCAAGATCCTGGACAGAGTCTTGAAAAAGTTCAGGGATTCGAACAACGCCCGCATGATCATGATAGCTCCATTTTGGCCAATGAGACCTTGGGTTGCAGAAGTGATGGAGTGGCTGGTAGATACCCCCAGAGCGTTACCAAGTCGGAGTGATCTACTCAGACAGCCACACATAGAGAGGTACCATCAGAATCTCCCCGCTTTCAATCTAACTGCCTTTCGACTATCGGGAAGCTGCACGAGCTATCGCGAGAGCTAGGAGGACGTCCACAATTAGGGTATACCAATCTAAGTGGGACGTGTTTAGAGAATGGTGCAGGAGTAGCAAATTTTCCTCTTCCAGTACCTCTATAGCCCAAATAGCAGACTTTCTGTTGCATTTGCGAACGAAAGAAAAGTTGGCTGTATCGACCATCAAGGGATACCGCAGCATGCTAGCCTCCGTCTTTCGTCACAGACACATTGACGTGTCAGAAAACAAGGATCTCTCAGACCTCATTAGATCTTTTGAGACCGCTAAGAGAAAGGACAACCCAACCCCCTCTTGGAACCTGGATGTAGTCCTGGCCTTTTTGACCTCAAGCAGGTTTGAACCTCTTGACAAGGCTTCTTGGAAGGATCTTACTAAAAAGACTCTACTCCTAGTTGCGTTGGCTACAGCCAAGAGAGTAGGAGAGTTGCAAGCCATCAGCAAGAAGGTGGGCTTTAATGGAGACAATGCAGTTTGCTCCCTTCAGCTAGGCTTTCTCGCCAAGAACGAGAATCCTTATCGACCTTGGCCCAGATCCTTTACCCTTCCATGGTTATATCACTTAGTAGGATGGTAAAAGGAGAGAGGCCTTTGTCCAGTGAGAGCTCTGAAATTTTATCTTCAGGCATCCAAAAACCTGAGAGGACAAGCAGACAACCTCTGGTGCTCAGTTAAAAAGCCCTCTTTACCTTTATCAAAGAATGCTCTGTCATTTTTGTATTAAGGATTTGATAAGGGAAGCTCACCAGAATTGTGAGGAAAGAAGCTTTCCAATCCTTAAGGTAAAACCACATGAGGTTAGAGCTGTAGCGACTTCTATGGCTTATAGATACAATAAGTCAATGAAGTCACTCTTGGAGGCGACTTTTTGGCGAAGTAAATCAATCTTTGCAGACTGCTACCTTAAAGAAGTCCAGACCCAATATGAAGATTGTTGCTCCCTGGGTCCGTATGTTACCTCCGGCGTTGTAGTTGGAGAAGGTACTACTGCCTCTACCCTATAACCTTTTTTATTATATACCCTTTCCTTTTTCTTGAACTTAGTATCACAGGTTGTCTGTGGAGGTTGTTGCAGCCTTCCACAGTCTGGGATGCAAGTCAAGTTAGTTTTTATGGTGTATGTTTTTAGTTTTTTGAGTAGGTGGTCAGAATCATTGTCCATGGCTATGTCAGGATAGCAAGGGTGGAGGTCTAGCCACACTAAGGTCGAGGACCTTGTCGCTGCCCCACAGAGACTTTTACAGCCCCCTGGGTGGATCGCTGAGTCTCTTAAGGAATGCAGGCAAATGAGGCAGGATAACTATGAAGCCAGCTTCCTTATAAGGTAAGAACCAGATTATTGGTACTGCTAATTTGTAGCTCTTAATAATTATACAAATTCCCGACGGGATTGAGGTTTTCTAACCCACCACCAATGGTGTCAATCAGCTATATATATGTAACTACCAGGGAAGTTACATATTTAAAAATGGTATTTTTGTTTTAAAATAAATACTTACCTGGTAGTTACATATATAAAAGGGCCCTCCCTCCACCCCTCTGAAAAGAGGGGCATGGAATTTCTGAGGAATGTTGGGAATGGTTCCAGTTACCTACTGAGAGGGCGCTCAGGTATTACCACCTGCTCACCTGGCGGTGATTGCTGCGAAATTTGAATTTCAGCCGTGCGTGCGACGAATCGGCAGGATTAAGCTATATACTGTATATGTAACTACCAGGTAAGTATATTTAAGAATTTATTTTAAAATAAAAATACCATATTTCTGGTTTCGAAATGGCGCATTTCTTCGAGTTTAGGCTGAGCCCGTGTTGGGCTGCACGCTGATGAACCCCATCAGGTTTTTGTCATGTTCCGACTGGGCTTTCCCACATATGGCCACATCATCGGCGATGCCAACACCACCTGGGAGATTCTCGATGATAGAGTCCATCCTGGCTTGAAATATGTCCTGGCTTACATTCAGTCCGAATGGTAGCCTTGTCCAACAATACCGGCTGTGTGGTGTTCGGAACGTTGTCAGTAGTTGTGAGTCCTCATGTACCGGTATACTCCAGTGGCCTGCTTTGGCGTCTAGCTTGGAGAACACCTTCGCTTTGGAGAATACCAGGTTGATCTCTTCTAGAGTGGGAATCTTGTGGGGACATATTTTGAGGTTTTGGTTGAGCCGCTTGGGGTCGAGGCAGATCCGTAGGCTTCCGTCGGGTTTTGTGACATACACAAGGCTGCTGCACGAGTCTGTGTGTTCCGTTACTCGTCTGATAACCCCCTCTTTCTCCATAGTGTCAAGCTCGGGCTTTATACGGGGCTTTAGGTGGATACTCAACTTGCGGGGCGGATCATAGAAAGGTATCGGGCATCCTTGAGGTGGAGCATCGCAGGCTCTTTTAGTTTGCCGACACAGTCAAACTGTGCTGGGAATTGCACTTTTAGTTGCTCGACTGACCTTATAGGGCCTCGTTGGCTTTGTTGCTCAGGTAATACAGTGACGTCGTTGACATTGATCTCCACAATACCAAGTTTTTGGCATGAGAGAAGGCCAAGTATGGCTAGGCCAGACACATCGACCACAAAGAACTTTTCTTGCGAGAATAATGGGTTGCTGAGTTTGCGGACGCTGAGCATTAGTGACTCTAGGCAGGGAATATTGTCACCACTGTATGATGTTAGTCTTACTAACGGTTCTGGAGATAGTACGAGGTTGGTGGGTGCATCACCAAACATTTACTTGTATGTCCACTAGGGCAGCGTATTGCCACCGGAACCCGTGTCGATTTTGAGTTTCAGGGGCCCATAGGCTGGGGGGTTTTCATGCTTGACCATGAGCTTGGAGAAGGCTTCTCGTTTTCATTGCCACTCCTATGTCGGATATCATTATCATGTCGAAGTTTGGCATATAATCTGTTTGCTCATCAAGATTGGGGTTTACATTAACCATAACTTCGTGTTGTCCGTGGTTAGGGGCCCAATTTGGCTGTCGGTCAGATAATCGACGGCTCAATAGTTGCATTATGCTTCAGCTTATTACGTAGAAGTTTGTACATTAGAGATGAACGGGACGCGATACCCTGAATGAATCACGGAGACCGTCCAAGGTTCGGCCCCGAACTACATCCACCTGGTCCAGCAGCTTTGTATGCATCCCCCACAGATGAGCAATCAGGGGGATTGCCTATTCTAGCATTTGCGGCTTCTGTCACCACCTCTTTGGTGTTTGCCCGCATGGTTGGACTTGGTGCCTTTCCGGACCTTGACAGGAAAGGGCTTTTTAGACATTTATGTTTGCTGTCGTTTTACTTGATGAAGGTTTCAGTTGGCTGGTCTTTGGAGGGGCTAGAGGTCTCTAAGGCTGCAATGTCAGGGCCCTATGAAGGAGGGAGCGCGTGTTGGACTTCCTCCACCTCTCCGCAGCCTGCTCAATGTCCTTAGGCTCGAAGAGGAAGGAACCCTCAAGGGAGGAGTTCCTGAGCCTAGTGATCTCGGCATTTGGGACCTGCTTGTGGAATCTCTTGGTCTCCGCATCCCTTCGCTTCAAGATGTTATTGGCCCACAGGTTCACTACCTGGTGAGCCAGAAACTCTATGGTGTGGGTGTCGGAGAGAAGGAAGGTCCCCATAGCCTTCCTGGTACTTTCCTTGGAAAAATCTTTGGTCTGTACCATTTGGAGACAAGTGCAGAGAGCAGATTGTATATTTTCTCCCTATATCAATCTGTAGAACCGCTGCCTGCAGAGGTGTACAAATAGATATGAGTATTTGTGGAACGTCTCGGCGAACGTATAAGAGGCTTCCGCCATGGCTCCCGACTTGGTGGTCATATGGTATCCTATTGCTAACATATTCACAAGGACAAGTAGTATTAGCATCAAGCTTGCTCTCTTGTAGATATACAATTATGGGGGAATGTTTGTGAATTGAGGGCTTAAGTACTTCACATTTGGCCCTTAAACCCTGACAATTCCATTGCAAAATGGAGATGGAGGAGAAAACTATGTATCATTTTCTGGAAGACATCTTTGATGAGGTCTTCCCATTGACAGTTTTTGATTTGACAATATTTTCTGTTGCCTTCTTAAGTGTGGGTCTTGATAAGTTAGATTTTGTATTAGCTTTTTCAGTGTTGTTGTTACCTAATTCTTGTTGGGGATGATGGACCTCAACTTGAATTTTTGATTGATTCAAGAAGTTTTCCTGTTGATCTGAAATAGCAACAGGCAGAACATCTATCTATTTGATGTCACAACTTTGGTGTTTTTAATGGATGGGGGTGAGAGAAATTGAGGTCTCTCTCTTTTCCTATTGACAAGTGGTGATTTGTTAGGATTTGGTGTTTTTCCCCACTACAGGTGCACCTGATAACTGTTTTATGTGGAACCTCCATCAAATCAAGCAAAGATATAGCCTGAGAGAGGTTAGTATTATCCTTTGTAGTGGGGGACAAAGGTTTAATAGAGGTGAGCAAAGCCTTAGGTGATATTCTTGCCCTATCCTCTAGAATTTTGTCAGAGGATGGCGAATTTCTTTTCTGGGGAATACAGGCAGTAATAGTTGGGTTGGATGTCTCCTGCATAATTTTTCCTCCTGAATACCTTTGCATAACTTGATGATTTACTCAATAGCCTCTTGGCATGCCCCACACTTATGTATTCAATACCAGATTTATTGAGAACAGCTTCTTCCAACTTACCGGTATATTGCTGGCAGCTCCTATCAGTAGATTTAGGATTCAAATTGTAGTTTATACAATTGGCCTCTAGTGTACATTCTCCATGGTAAACATTGGAGCAAGTACTACACATTTTATCATTCTTGAAAACTTTAGATAGATGCCCATATCTAAAGCAATTAAAACATTGCAGTGGCTTCTGCTTAAAAGTTTGAACTTTAATCCGTTCATTTTCTATATGAATGTGGAGAGGCACATCAGCATCCTGGAAAGTCAGGATAATCATTGACGTTCCAGGGACTTTATGCACTTTCTACACAGTTGAAGGACACATGGCCAATATCTTCTCTTCTGTAAACTCATATAAGTCTCTATTAAAAACTACTCCCCTTCCATAACTGAAGTTTAGATAGGATTCACATCCAGCTTTATGTCATCATTCTCTGTATTTAAATTGCAAAGTATAACAGATTGAGTTTCTTATTTGGCACTTATGAGAAAACTGTTCTTTCCAAACCGAGATATATCTCCTGGTATGATAGTAGCTACTTTTTTTCAAAGAAATTTACATATCTTAAAATAATTTCCAGTACGCATGTAAGTCCCGTGTAAGATCTTGTGGCGTATGAATAAAAGGTAGTTTTTACCTAGTACCCAAGCCATCAAGTCCTGTCTTTTATTCACTGCAACCTCTTGCATATTATATCATGGTGGCAGCGTGGTAACGCGCCCCACGACATCCCATCAACAAACTCGGACCACAGAGACTCGTTACGTGCTTCTCCTGTCCGTAATAACTGAGAAGAGGACCCATAATCGGCCCGAGTTTCCTACCAGCTGCCGTAGACGACGCCATTTTCACCCAACGGCAACCGGACATAGG
>NW_027171252.1:160000-165726 GCF_036898095.1 Palaemon carinicauda
AGCACCTCGTATATCCACCAGAGAGTTGCTCATGCATCTTCCGATGTATTTTGCATCTTCCAGTCTTGGATGGTCTGGGATGCATGTTAGGTGTTTATCGAGCTTATTCCTAAACTCATCTACGCTCACTCCTGATATTAAATAGTCGCTGCATTATCGATGCTGGTGCGTAGTGGATTAATGTCCTGTGTGCATTCCTTAGTTTTCCCGGTATAGTCTTGGGCACTATTAATCTACCTCGGCTTGCTCTTTCTGATATCTTTAGCTCCATGATGTTTTCAGCAATTCCTTCGATTTGTTTCCATGCTTGTTTTATCATGTAGCGTTCTCTTCTCCTTTCTAGACTGTATAATTTTAAAAATTGCAGTCTTTCCCAGTAGTCAAGGTCCTTAACTTCTTCTATTCTAGCAGTAAAGGACCTTTGTACACTCTATTTGCGCAATATCCTTTTGGTAGTGTGAGTACCATATCACATTGCAGTACTCGACTGTACTACGTACATAAGTTTTGTACAGCATAATCATGTGTTCAGCTTTTCTTGTTTTAAAGTGTCTGAATAGCATTCCCATTTTTGCTTTACTTTTAGCCAACAGTGTTGCTATTTGGTCGTTGGATAACATATTCCTGTTTAACATTATACTAAGGTCTTTAATTGCTTCCTTGTTTGTGATTGTCTCGTTATTAGGTCCCCTGTATGCATACACCATTCCTTCTCTGTTTCCATAATTTATTGATTAGAACTTATCGGAGTTAAATACCATCCTATTTATCTCCGCCCATTCATATATTTTGTTTAGATCTCTCTGTAATGAGTTCCTATCTTCATCACAAGTAATTTCTCTACTTACTCTTGTGTCATCGGCGAAACTTCTCACTACAGAGTCTTTAACATTACAGTCTTATGTCTGAGATCATAATAACAAACAGCAGTGCAGCTAATACTGTACCCCGTGGCACGCCAGATATTACCTGAGCTTCATCTGATTTCTCGTCATTTGCAACCACTATCTGTTTTCTGTTTTGTAGAAATTCTTTTATTCATTTTACTATCTTTCCCTTAATATTATGCTTTCTCAATGTTTTCTCAAATATATTATGGTCTACCTTGTCAAAGGCTTTTGCAAAATCTAGATAGATCACATCTGTGTCTTTTTCATTTATCATATTTTTGTATATGTTTTCATAGTGTGCTATCAGTTGGGTTTGTGTGCTTTTTCCGGGCACAAAACCGTGTTGACCTATATTAGATAAACTATTTTTAACCAAATGATTCAATATTTTCTTTTTTATTACCCTTTCATACACTTTCATAATATGTGATGTTAGACTAACAGGTCTATAATTGCTTGCCTCTAGTCTTGATCCACTTTTGAAAATAGGAGTTATATAAGCTAATTTATGTTTAACATATATCTCGCTCATATCTACACTTTGTCTTAGCAGTATTGCAAGCGGCTTCAGTTTTTTTTTAACAAAATCGCTGGAACTCCATCTGGTCGTGCCGCCGATCCATTTATAATTTCGCTTATAGTCTGCACAATATCTGCTTCATTAATATCTATATCTGTTAGATATTCAACATTTTCTTCTCTCATTTCTGTTTCATTATTCTCATTCACAATTCTTGGCGTGAACTCACTCATATTTTTCTGCTAATATGTTGCATAATTCCTTTTTTTTTCATTCGTTAGCCGTCCTTCAATTCTTAGAGGGCATATTTCTAATCTCCCTTTATTCATCTTTTTTGCTTAGGAGTAAAGTACATCGGTTTTTATATATATATATATTTTGAAGTGTCCTCTCTCTTAAGTCCCTTTTTTCATTTTCTTTCGATTGTATAATCTTTTGTTCTGCCTTTTCTATCTTACTTTTTATTTCCATCATTTTCCATACATTTTTTCCTTTTGCAAGATTTTTCTTCCACTTTCTAATTTTCTGAAATAAGATCCTTCTGTCTCTTGGTATGAATGTCTGATGTTTTTTTTTTTTTTCGGCACATTTTTCAACAATTTTCTCCAGTATTTTGTATAATATATTCGTATTTACCTGCATATTATCACTAACTAATACATTTTTCCAATCTTTGTTCAATTCTTCATTTATTTCTGACCACTTTATATTCTTACCATAGAAATTATATTTTCCATACGCTTCCCATCGTTTTGTGCTTTGTTTTTCTCTGCGTTCACTTGCTTTGGAATGGACTATTAATTCTATGAAATTCCCGTGTTATACACTATTATTTCTTCAACATAATTCACCTCATTCACAAATACTAAATCTAGGACATTGTCCTTTCTTGTTGGAATGTGGTTTATTTGTTGCAAATTATGTTCTAATAGCATATCTTGAAGCTTTTCAAACTGTCTCTTATCTTCTGCTCTACTATTACTCTCTTTTTTATATGTATATATACAACCCACTTTCTTCTATCCGTTCTTTCCAATTCACGAAAGGAAAGTTAAAATCTCCGGATAGGAGTATATTCCAGTCTTTATGGTTTCTACATATATCATCTATTTTTTCTAGTATTATGTCAAACTCCTTTGTATTTGGGGGCCTGTAGACTACAATATTCACTAATTTTTCAAATTCAAATTCTACCGCAATCAATTAACATTCTGTGTTGCTGTATTTTTCACAGACGTTTCCTTGATTTATGTCTCTTCCATATGTTGCGGTTCCCCCTTGATTCCTATTTGTTCTGTCTGATCTATATGTTTGGAAACCTATTATCGGGTCGCCACTGCCAGTCTCTTGGGAATACCATGTTTCACTTATATTTAACATATCTATTTTTTCAATTTGGGTTAGTTCTTCTAAGAACTCTATTTTCCTTTTAGAGTTACTCGTGACTAAACTCTGTGCATTCATCACAATTATGGTTTGTGTTTCATCCCCATTATTTAATATTGATAATAATATGGATTCTTCCATGCTTCCTTCCTGTTCTGTTATGATGTTCTTTTTTTCATTTCTTGGTAAGGGTAGAAGAGAGACTTTAGCTATGGTAAGGAGCTCTTCTAGGAGAAGGACACTCCAAAATCAAACCATTGTCCTTTGACTGGAAAGACAGTAATACATATTATCCCTCTCTCTGGTTATGGCTCATTTTTTCTTTGCCTACATTTACACCGAATAGTCTGACCTATTTTTTACCCATTCTCGTATTTCCTGTTACACCTGACAACACTGAAATTACAAACACTTCTTCGATCAAGGGGCTAATTACTTCACTGTAATTGTTCAGTGGCTACTTTGCTCTTGGTAAGGGTAGAAGAGACTCTTTAGCTATGGTAAGCAGCTCTTCTAGGAGAAGGACACTCCAAAATCAAACCATTGTTCTCTAGTCTTAGGTAGTGCCATAGCCTCTGTACCGTGGTCTTCCACTGTCTTGGGTTAGAGTTGTCTCGCTTGAAGGTACACTCGCTTAATAGAAAGGCCATGGATGCCTGGTGGTTTATCAAGAGGTTGTCTTTTTCTGATTCTTTTGCTTTTCAGAACCATCCTTACTGTCCTCCCTTCAGTTGAAGGGGCTATCCTGAAGGGTATTTAGCCTTGCATGGTGTATCTGCTCCTCCATGTTGACCAGTTTTTTTCAGACTTTTTTTTCTATAGTCTATGGATTTGATCAATCATTTTATTTATATTTCTGTACATATTGTTTTTTGTTATTATTCTTGTTAATTTGGTTTTCAAGTATGATGTATCTTTTTTATTACCATTAATTCATATGGTGTCTGGAGACATTGAGCAAAATCCGGGACCAGTACGTCTTAGATTTCGTCAATGTCGTCTACTGTATTGCAATATTTGTGGTCTTCATGCAAATATTAAAGACCTTACAGTTGCATCCAGACAGCACGATACTCTTTTGTGCTCAAAAACTTTGGTTTCTAATATGAGGCACTCATCTGAGCTCCTTATAACTGGTTTTAAGAAGCCAATAATGTTGAATTGCAATGCCATCCCTAGTGCCTGGGGGAATGGCGGTGTATATTAGGAGTGAGTACCCTGCTTCTCATAAGTCCTGCTATGAATGTGGATGTCATGAGATACAAGTAATAAAATGTTATGACAGGCATAAAAACTTCTATTTGTGTTCGATCTACCGTAATCCTGACATGGATGATTCCATCTTCGATTGTCTTCTTACCATTATGGCAAAGATACAAGAGATGATAGAAAGGCCTCTTTTGTCTTTGTTGGTGATTTCAATGCTCACCATAGGGAGTGGCTAAATTCTGTTTCTCCTACCGATCGCCATGGCTTAAAAGCTTTAGACTTTGCCTCTGAATCAGGCTGTGAGCAAATCATAAGTGAAGCTACTCACTGGTCTGGTAACTGCTTGGACCTCGTATACACAGACTCTCCTGGCGTTATAACAAGTAAGGTTGGCTCTCCAGTTGGGACATCTGATCATGCCTTTATTTTATTAATAGTGAAGACTGAGCAGCCTGTCCCTGATGTGTCTTACTCATGTAAGATTTATATGAAATTTCAAGCAGATTGGAATGGGATTTTGCATGATCTTTTGTGATTAAATTGGACATAATTGTATTATTATTATTATTATTATTATTATTATTATTATTATTAAAATTGTATTATTATTATTATTATTATTATTAAATGCTAAGCTACAACCCTAGTTGGAAAAGCAGGATGCTATAAGCCCAGGAGCTCCAACAGGGAAAATAGCCCAGTGAGGAAAGGAAACAAGGAAAAATAGAATATTTTAAGAACAGCATAAACTTTGAAATAAATATATCCTATATAAACGATAAAAACTTTAACAAAACAAGAGGAAGAGAAACTAGATAGAACAGTGTGCCCGAGAGTACCATTAAGCAAGAGAACTCTAACCCAAGACAGTGGAACACCATGGTACAGAGGCTATGGCACTACCCAAGACTAGAGAACAATGGTTTGATTTTGGAGTATCCTTCTCCTAGAAGAGCTGCTAACCATAGCTAAAGAGCCTCTTTTAGTAGTGTTGATTCTGTAGTCCCTTTGAATGAGAATCTAGTCAACATAATTGATAGGCGTATCCCTTCTTGTGTACTAAGGTACCGAGTGTAGGACAAACCATGGTTCAAGATGTGTTTATTTGGAGAAGCAGGAGGCCTGTCATCTTTAGATAGGTAATGAATCAGATTTGACATGGAATAACTATACTCAGCTTAGAGATTTTGCTCAGAAAGTTTATGCTTCAACTGAAAAAAAAACAGAATTTAACCATAAAAGAAACCCTTTCTGGTACAACTCAGGAGCATAAGTTGTGAACTACCCTTAAATTTGCACTCTTTGGTGTAGAGGCAACAGTTCCTCCTTTACTTGAGGCAGATGGCTCTGTCACTCCCTGTCCAAAGGAAAGGGCAGCCCTTTCGGCAGATGTGTTTAACAGCAAGCAAGGTAATGAGAAACTCAAACTTCCTTATTCCTTTTTTACTGAGGCTAAACTAACTAGTTTAGTTTCTTGATCTTGTGAAATTAAAACTCTCTTGATGGACCTTGATGCTTATGGAGGTGTAGACCCAAATGGTATTTTTCATTTGTTTTTTTATAAAGAATGCAGATTTTTTAGCTCTAAAGGTATCTGTTATTTTGCGCAAATGAGCAAGAAGAGGAGCTTTTAGCACTTGTTGGAGAATTAGTAATGTTACTCCACTTTGTAAATGTGTTTGTGGTAGCTCACGTCCAACTGATTACTGCCCAATTTCCAT
>NW_027171253.1:0-21197 GCF_036898095.1 Palaemon carinicauda
GAACCCATAAGACTGACAACACAATTTTTAACTTATTTCTCTACCCATTGACTTTAATTCATCCCATAAGTGTGTAAATAGTAACGAAGTTCATGTTTCCCTTTACTTAAATTACAAAAGTTTATTATATGTATTTCTTTTCCTACATAAACACAAGAAAATAAAATCATAAACTTGTGAACTTTTAACCATTATTTGAGAAAAAAACTGCAGCTTGCACCATATCACTATAGTTCATTCTAAGATTCAATAAATATTAAAAGCTGATTAATGGAACAACTTGAATATGATAAAGTATTTGGATTGATATAGACAAATAAAACAGGCCTGTACACGTGCTACCTTGTTGCACGTGAGAGAGAGAGAGAGAGAGAGAGAGAGAGGAGAGAGAGAGAGAGAGAGAGAGAGAGAGAGAAACTACCCTAATTGATTTACACTGACAACCTATTAAAGCAAGAACTTAGTTTAGAATATATACAATAACCAATCAAGTTATCTCCAAAATATCTAAGAAAATTGCTGCATATTGAGCAGCCCAACAAACCGTGTTGACACGAAAATAGTTAACAGATAATCTCGAACTATTGGAACCTACAGTAGATATAAGTCTACTATAGGCTCTAGAGCCTTTGAATATGCGGCCCCGAGACTATGCCAACAAGCTCCCACAAGACATTCGAAAGACTGAAGATATTGAGGCTTACAAAATGAAACTGAAGGCTTTCTTGTTCTCTAAATTCTTCGATAATGTGGATTAGACAATAAATGGGCAATATGATATATATCTATTTTAGGCTCTAGAGCCTTTAAATATGCGGCCCTAAGACTATAAAATAAGCTCCCACTAGACATCAGAAAGACTGAAGATATTGAGGCTTACAAAATAAAACTGGAGACTTTCTTGTTTTCTAAATTCTTCGATAATGGGGATTAGACAATAAATGGGCAATATGTGGTGTGAATTGTTGAATGCCTTTAAGAGAGTAGAGGTCCATAGTGTGATAGGACCAGAAAAGCAGCCATTAAAGTAAAATAATTACACCACCATCACTTAAAAAAAAAGACTAAATTAATAACTTAAATATATGTTATTTCAGATCGAGACTGCTGGAAACCTCTTTCATTGTATGAACGGTAAATTGTATTCGCCTTTGAAAATCTCTACACTGACTATTTAACCATCAATCGTTGGACTATCACGGTTGACTGATGATTGACTGAGATTTCTCTAGCATCGTGACAGTCTCGTAAATGTACATCAGATATAACGAGAACTCGAGGGATAGACACAAAGCTTAATATTCCTAAAACAACTTCGTACAATTCTCGATAAATTATCGTTTTTAAACTGTTGTTGTCAAATCGCACAACATGAACAGAGCTGATTCCAAGAGCGTGTTTGTATGGCGTTGCATTTTAAATGGTTACGTTTACATGAGTATTTCCATAATTTTCCTCAATGGACAAAATTATTTAACCAAAGAATATGAAAAGTAGGATATTCGTATATATAGAAAATACGATGTGTAGGCCTAATACTAAGAGCCTTACACCCCTACTCTGAGCGAAATACTAAGAGCCTTACACCCCTACTCTGAGCGAAATACTAAGAGCCTTACACCCCCTACTCTGAGCGAAATACTAAGAGCCTTACACCCCCTACTCTGAGCGAAATACTAAGAGCCTTACACCCCTACTCTGAGCGAAATACTAAGAGCCTTACACCCCTACTCTGAGCGAAATACTAAGAGCCTTACACCCTACTCTGAGCAACCAGTTAAAAGACACCCCCAACCTCACCCCAACTGTAAGCAACAATGGTGGGGGTGAAGGGGTGATTAATATAGCTCTTTGAAAGGGCAATAGGTCACATGACCTAGACAAAAAGGTCAAGCTAACTAGAGTGATGTCAAATGTCACTTACTCAGTACAGACGAATTATTACAGCGGAGGATTTTGGGATATTTAACCCAACGAATTCAGGGGGGGTTTGATCATGAATTCTAGGGTATTTAACCATGAAATCTGGGAGATTTAACTACAAATTCTAGGGATTTAGCCACGAATTGTAGGGGGAATTAACCACTATTTCTTATTATAATCCTACGTAGGATTATAATAAGAAATAGTGGTTAATTCGTGGCTAAATTTAGCCACGAATCCTAAGGAGATTTAACCACGAAACCTGAGGTATTTAACCACGAAACATGAGGGGGATTTAACCATAAATTCTGGGGATTTAGCTACGAATTCTAGGGAGATTTAACCACGAAACCTGAGGTATTTAACCACGAAACATAAGGGGGATTTAACTCCGAATTCTGGGGATTTAGCCCCGAATCCTAAGGAGATTTAACTCCGAATCCTGGGAACATTTAACCATGAAACATGAGGGGGATTTAACCACAAAACATAAGGGGGATTTAACCACGAAACATAAGGGGGATTTAACCCACAAAACATAAGGGGGATTTAACCACGAAACATAAGGGGGATTTAACCACAAAACATAAGGGGATTCAACCACAAATTCTTGGAGATTTAACCACAAAACATAAGGGGATTTAAGCCATGAATCCTAAGGAGATTTAACCACAAAACATAAGGGGATTTAACCACAAATACTGGGGGATTTAACCCGTCTCCTTTGGTAAAACTATTTACAGTATAAAAATAACATTGGATCCTTCTTCAGCACCACGAAATTTAACATAATACTTCTATATTATGCAAAGCTATTGTTTTCCTCTATTAATTTTTCATAATTTGAAACAATTAGCCACACGGGAAACGAGTTAATTATATAAAAAACTACAGAATTATATATAAAAAAACTAGAGAATTATAAAAAAAACTAGAGAATTATAAACAAAACTAGAGAACTATAAAAAAAACTAGAGAATTCTAAAAAAAAAAAACTACAGAATTATATAAAAAAAACTATCCCGGGTTCCTCACTAAACGACCTGGAATTGACATCGTCAACATAGTCAAGCAAACGGAAGTTCGTGATGCCAGCATATAATTTGATTTAGATTCAAAATATATAATTAATTAAAAAAGGAGTTATTACTTAAAGTGTCCATAAAATATACAATTCAGAAATAATGACATTTTTGAGTCATTCAGTAAAAGAGGAAAACAACTTAGTTTGGCAGTATATGGAGAGAACGTTGTTTTTTAAACAAATACTAAAATATTTTTTCCGAATGAAGATAAGACATTTTGGGAGAACAAATCGATTGTAAAAAACAAAAATGCCTTTGAAAACATTTTTAAACGAAGTTATTTCTCAAAAATAAAATGTTTTTACGAACGATATAAAAAGACTATGAATTGGTAACACAGAGATTTCGAGATTTTCAAATAATTTCTATCAAATTTTTTGTAAAAAAACTAAATGCTTCTAAAAACATCTTTAAACGAACAGTTACTTCTCAAAAAGAAAATGTTTTTACGAACGATATAAGAAGACTATGAATTGGTAATAAAGATTTCGAGATTTTCAAATTTATATGTCACAAATAGGGCCTAAATGTTCAAAACTTCCTCTAAATGAATAATTATATTGATAAGAAATGCACCTATAACATAATAAAAATTAAACCATTTATGATTTAATCAATATATTCACACTTAACTACTTAATGACAGTACCATGGCCTTCCACTGTCTCTTGGGTTAGAGTTTCTCTTGCTTGAGGGTACACTCGGGCACACTATTCTATCTTATTTCTCTTCCTCTTGTTTTGTTAAAGTTTTTATAGTTTATATAGGAAATATTTATTTTAATGTTGTTACTGTTCTTGAAATACTTATTTTTAATTGTTTGCTTTCCTCACTGGGCTATTTTTCCTGTTGGGGCCCCTTAGCTTATAGCATCCTACTTTTCCCAATAATAATAATAATAATAATAATAATAATAATAATAATAATAATAATAATGAGTTGATTATATCGATACATTAAAAAAAAAGTAATTTTCATTGGAAATTCTCCGTAAAATATATATTTTTACCTCTCTTTGTATATTATTCTTTTACGGGTTGGTGACCTCAATATCACTCCTTTACGTCAATATATCCGTTTTTAAAACGATAAATATCTGGCAATATTTATTCCAGGATTTTTTACCCATTTTTCTTTAGGGTAAATTTTAATGTTAATTACGCTCATAAAAATATAATGCCATCAGTATTAATTTCAATTATATTAATATAATTTTAATTATATCAGGAATAATTATATATGTTTAATAACCAGAATAAATAAGCAAAATTAAAAAAAATACACCAGTAAAATATACTATATATATATATATATATATATATATATATATATATAATATATATATATATATATATATATATATATATATATGATCTTCCTAATCGGGTGGTTGAATCAGTAGAACTTCAAAAGTTCACAGTTGGAGCAAATGCTTTTTGGTTGACCAGGCGGACATGAGTCTTTTTATAGTTTATATATGACATTTGTTTTTGATGTTAATAGTTTATATATGACATATCTGTTTTGACGTTGTTACTTTTTTTTAGAATGATTTATTGTTAATTTGTTCTCTTCATTTATTTATTTCCTTATTTTCCTTTCCTCGCTGGGCTATTTTTCCCTGTTGGAGCCCCTGGGCTTATAGCATCTTGCCTTTTTCCAACTAGGGTTGTAGCTTGGATAGTAATAATAATAATAATAATAATAATAATAATAATAATAAATTAAACAGACAAGAAATGAACATAGCACTTCGCTGTATTTATAAATTAACTAAGTCCGATTAATTATTATAATTTGCATTAATCCCACTGCGTAAAAAAGATTATGCAATTGAAAAAGGCAAAACAAAATAAATAACTTAAACTCTAACCAACATTATTCGTGGATAAAAAAAAAAAAAAAAAAAAAAAAAAAAAAAAAAAAAAAAGTCAATTTCGTGGTCCACTTGGTCCAACCATCAACACACTCACCTGTCAGTCACACCTTAATGATTAGGTAGTTAACCGCCCTCCCCCTCCCCCCACCCACCCCCCCGTGACTTATCTTTCCAGTAATATATATTAAACAATTAAATGTACTTATTTAAGTTGTCTATGACCTCGTAAAATAGCTTACTGTTTTTCAATGACCCTCAGACAAATAAAGTAATCCTTTCCAAGTGTGGATACCCTTAACGTGGTGAAAGGGTTTGCGTATCGCCATGAGCAGCAAAGGTGTACTAGTCAGGGGGTATCTATACTAGGTTGGTTTGCTCTGAGAGAAAAAAATTTCTATTAACAATTCGCAGTGGCCAGCGTGATGATGAAAATTGGCCAGACCCCAGACATGAATAAAGACATGCCTGAGACCTTTGTCCTGCACTGGACTAGAAAAGGCTGTATTATATATATATATATATATATATATATATATATATATATATATATATATATATATATATATATATATATATATATATATACACACACAAACAAATGCAGCCATTTCTAGTCCACAACCGGACAAAGGCTTCAGACATGTCTTTAATTATGTCTGGGGTCTGGCCATTTTTCTTCATATTTCTTACATTTTAATCAAACCAACATCTTATTAACATATAAAATGTCTACTTATTTCTATAGATTTCATAACTGTATAATCCTACCAATTAATATATATATAAATTCAAAATCAATTTCTAAATCTACCACTCAACTGACCTTTGATCTTCACACCTCCAGGGCTCGTAGGGAAATGCTCTGAAAACCATAGGAATTTCCCTGAGCCAATCACAGGGCTTCAACAGAACCCCTTTGTAAGCCTGTCTTTCATTGGCTTAAAGTTTCATTCTTTGGCTAAGAGGCTTAGAAGCTGTTTTCCTATTGGCTGGAGTCTTTCAGTCAATTTTGATTTCAAAGAGTATTTTCAAAAGCCTCCAACATAACCCTTTTCTAAGCCAAGCTCTCATTGGCTTAAAGTTTCATTCTTTGGCTAAGAGGCTTAGAAGCTGTTTTCCTATTGGCTGGAGTCTTCCAATCAATTTTGATTTCAAAAGGTATTTTTAAAAACGAAATTATATCATGGACAGTGACATATTCAGTAATATATTTGACATAGATTAATGCTAAATTTATGTAAATCAATAAGCTAAATTTTAAATTGGATAAAATCAAAATTTAGATTTATAATAACAGAATTGAAGAACTGAAAGACTTTCTTGTCAAACAATTAAACAAGGTGGTTGGTTCTTCCAAAGACAGCTGCTGTATTTTGGATACAGTCAGTCACTGACTGTAATCAACCTCTGTAGTAACTTCAGTACTTTTGAGCCAACGAATTTAGAGGATGTATCAATATTAATATGTTTTGTACTACAGTTTTGCTAGTCATGGCGATATATAAAATATTTCACAACGTTACGGGATCTTCCCCTCTCTATATATATATATATATATATATATATATATATATATATATATATATATATATATATATATATATATATGTGTGTGTGTGTGTGTGTGTGTGTGTGTGTGTGTGTATGCACATGAGTGTGTGTCGAATGACACCTTATACTTCATTCAGAAATTAAATTAAAGGCCGAAACTCAATAACATAAATACCTGTGTAAAAACAATCAAAATAATGAGTAATGTTCCTTATCTCTCTCTCTCTCTCTCTCTCTCTCTCTCTCTCTCTCTCTCTCTCTCTCTCTCTCTCTCTCTCTCTCTCTCTCTCTCTCTCCAAACGAAAATCACAGATGAAGTAAGCCGTATCTTCAGTTAAGATTCACAGAACAAAATGTGAGAACCCAACAGTATCGAAAGGCATCTATGAATTTAAACTAATGTGGCACAAGGCACTGGGACCTAGGAGGCCAATCAGTGCTCACTGGCAACATGGGGGTTGGGAAATCCCCTGCAATTGCACTACAGCAACATTTAGGCAAACTGAACAACAGATCCCAAGTGGAGGAATCGAAGATTAAAATCGGCGTTTATGATGCTACTCTGGCAAAGAGAGAGAGAGAGAGAGAGAGAGAGAGAGAGAGAGAGAGAGAGAGAGAGAGAGAGAGAGATTAAATTGAATTGAATATAGGATTTAGGCATTAAGCCAAGCAGAGGAGAGGGAGAGAGAGAGAGAGAGAGAGAGAGAGAGAGAGAGAGAGAGAGAGAGAGAGAGAGAATATATTTGCAGTTGATGTATAAAGGATTTGCTGGTATCTATAGTGAAAAATATTATTATTATTATCATTATTATTATTATTATTATTATTATTATCATTATTATAATCTAGTTTAAAAAGCATGATGCTATAAGCCTAAAGGCTTCAACAGAGAAAATAGCCCAGTGAGGAAAGAAAACAAGGAAATGAATAAACTACAAGCAAAAGAATAAAAAATTGCAATAGAATATTTCAAGAACAGTAACAAGATTAAATTAAATCTTTCACATATAAACAATAAAAACTTAAAAACAAAGAGAGGAAGAAAAATGAGATATAACAGCGTGCCCGAGTGTACCCTCAAGTAAGAGAACTCTAATCCAAAACAGGGGAAGACCAGAGTACAGAGGCTATGCCACTACCCAAAACTAGAGAACAATGGTTTGATTTTGGAGTGTCCTTCTCCTAAAAGAGCTGTCAACTACTGTGAGAAAGATCATCACATAGAAAAAGAGGGAAGCAGAGGAGTCATCAGCAACCATTGCCTGGCCCTCCTGGGTCCTACCTTAGGGAGCCTATAGGTTTACTGGCTGAGGAGTCATCAGCAGCCATTTCCTGTCCCTCCCTGTTCCTACCCTGGGAGCCCATAGGTCTACTGGCTGAGGAGCTATCAACAGCCATTGCCTGGCCCTCCTGGATCCTACCCTGGGGAACCTTAGTCAGCAGCCATTGCCTGGCCTTCCCAGGTCCTACTTTCAGGAGCCTGTAGCTCTACTGACTGAGGAGTCATCAGCAGCCATTTCCTGGCCTTCCTGGGTCCTACCTTGGATACACATGGGTCTACCGACTGAGGAGTCATCAGCAGCCATTTCCTGGCCTTCCCGGGTCCTACTTTCAGGAGCCTGTAGATCTATTGACTGAGGAGTCATCAGCAGCCATTTCCTGGCCTTCCTGGGTCCTACCTTGGATACACATGGGTCTACCGACTGAGGAGTCATCAGCAGCCATTTCCTGGCCTTCCTGGGTCCTACCTTGGATACACATGGGTCTACCGACTGAGGAGTCATCAGCAGCCATTTCCTGGCCTTCCCGGGTCCTACTTTCAGGAGCCTGTAGATCTATTGACTGAGGAGTCATCAGCAGCCATTTCCTGGCCTTCCTGGGTCCTACCTTGGATACACATGGGTCTACCGACTGAGGAGTCATCAGCAGCCATTTCCTGGCCTTCCCAGGTCCTACTTTCAGGAGCCTGTAGATCTATTGACTGAGGAGTCATCAGCAGCCATTTCCTGGCCTTCCTGGGTCCTACCTTGGATACACATGGGTCTACCGACTGAGGAGTCATCAGCAGCCATTTCCTGGCCTTCCTGGGTCCTACCTTGGATACACATGGGTCTACCGACTGAGGAGTCATCAGCAGCCATTTCCTGGCCTTCCCGGGTCCTACCTTGGATACACATGGGTCTACCGACTGAGGAGTCATCAGCAGCCATTTCCTGGCCTTCCTGGGTCCTACCTTGGATACACATGGGTCTACCGACTGAGGAGTCATCAGCAGCCATTTCCTGGCCTTCCTGGGTCCTACCTTGGATACACATGGGTCTACCAACTGAGGAGTCATCAGCAGCCATTTCCTGGCCTTCCTGGGTCCTACTTTCAGGAGCCTGTAGCTCTACTGACTGAGGAGTCATCAGCAGCCATTTCCTGGCCTTCCTGGGTCCTACCTTGGATACACATGGGTCTACCGACTGAGGAGTCATCAGCAGCCATTTCCTGGCCTTCCCAGGTCCTACTTTCAGGAGCCTGTAGCTCTACTGACTGAGGAGTCATCAGCAGCCATTTCCTGGCCTTCCTGGGTCCTACCTTGGATACACATGGGTCTACCGACTGAGGAGTCATCAGCAGCCATTTCCTGGCCTTCCCAGGTCCTACTTTCAGGAGCCTGTAGATCTATTGACTGAGGAGTCATCAGCAGCCATTTCCTGGCCTTCCTGGGTCCTACCTTGGATACACATGGGTCTACCGACTGAGGAGTCATCAGCAGCCATTTCCTGGCCTTCCCGGGTCCTACCTTGGATACACATGGGTCTACCGACTGAGGAGTCATCAGCAGCCATTTCCTGGCCTTCCTGGGTCCTACCTTGGATACACATGGGTCTACCGACTGAGGAGTCATCAGCAGCCATTTCCTGGCCTTCCTGGGTCCTACCTTGGATACACATGGGTCTACCGACTGAGGAGTCATCAGCAGCCATTTCCTGGCCTTCCTGGGTCCTACCTTGGATACACATGGGTCTACCGACTGAGGAGTCATCAGCAGCCATTTCCTGGCCTTCCTGGGTCCTACCTTGGATACACATGGGTCTACCGACTGAGGAGTCATCAGCAGCCATTTCCTGGCCTTCCTGGGTCCTACCTTGGATACACATGGGTCTACCGACTGAGGAGTCATCAGCAGCCATTTCCTGGCCTTCCTGGGTCCTACCTTGGATACACATGGGTCTACCGACTGAGGAGTCATCAGCAGCCATTTCCTGGCCTTCCTGGGTCCTACCTTGGATACACATGGGTCTACCGACTGAGGAGTCATCAGCAGCCATTTCCTGGCCTTCCTGGGTCCTACCTTGGATACACATGGGTCTACCGACTGAGGAGTCATCAGCAGCCATTTCCTGGCCTTCCTGGGTCCTACCTTGGATACACATGGGTCTACCGACTGAGGAGTCATCAGCAGCCATTTCCTGGCCTTCCTGGGTCCTACCTTGGATACACATGGGTCTACCGACTGAGGAGTCATCAGCAGCCATTTCCTGGCCTTCCTGGGTCCTACCTTGGATACACATGGGTCTACCGACTGAGGAGTCATCAGCAGCCATTTCCTGGCCTTCCTGGGTCCTACCTTGGATACACATGGGTCTACCGACTGAGGAGTCATCAGCAGCCATTTCCTGGCCTTCCTGGGTCCTACCTTGGATACACATGGGTCTACCGACTGAGGAGTCATCAGCAGCCATTTCCTGGCCTTCCTGGGTCCTACCTTGGATACACATGGGTCTACCGACTGAGGAGTCATCAGCAGCCATTTCCTGGCCTTCCTGGGTCCTACCTTGGATACACATGGGTCTACCGACTGAGGAGTCATCAGCAGCCATTTCCTGGCCTTCCTGGGTCCTACCTTGGATACACATGGGTCTACCGACTGAGGAGTCATCAGCAGCCATTTCCTGGCCTTCCTGGGTCCTACCTTGGATACACATGGGTCTACCGACTGAGGAGTCATCAGCAGCCATTTCCTGGCCTTCCTGGGTCCTACCTTGGATACACATGGGTCTACCGACTGAGGAGTCATCAGCAGCCATTTCCTGGCCTTCCTGGGTCCTACCTTGGATACACATGGGTCTACCGACTGAGGAGTCATCAGCAGCCATTTCCTGGCCTTCCCGGGTCCTACCTTGGATACACATGGGTCTACCGACTGAGGAGTCATCAGCAGCCATTTCCTGGCCTTCCCGGGTCCTACCTTGGATACACATGGGTCTACCGACTGAGGAGTCATCAGCAGCCATTTCCTGGCCTTCCCGGGTCCTACCTTGGATACACATGGGTCTACCAACTGAGGAGTCATCAGCAGCCATTTCCTGGCCTTCCTGGGTCCTACTTTCAGGAGCCTGTAGATCTATTGACTGAGGAGTCATCAGCAGCCATTTCCTGGCCTTCCTGGGTCCTACCTTGGATACACATGGGTCTACCGACTGAGGAGTCATCAGCAGCCATTTCCTGGCCTTCCCGGGTCCTACCTTGGATACACATGGGTCTACCAACTGAGGAGTCATCAGCAGCCATTTCCTGGCCTTCCTGGGTCCTACTTTCAGGAGCCTGTAGCTCTACTGACTGAGGAGTCATCAGCAGCCATTTCCTGGCCTTCCTGGGTCCTACCTTGGATACACATGGGTCTACCGACTGAGGAGTCATCAGCAGCCATTTCCTGGCCTTCCCAGGTCCTACTTTCAGGAGCCTGTAGCTCTACTGACTGAGGAGTCATCAGCAGCCATTTCCTGGCCTTCCTGGGTCCTACCTTGGATACACATGGGTCTACCGACTGAGGAGTCATCAGCAGCCATTTCCTGGCCTTCCTGGGTCCTACCTTGGATACACATGGGTCTACCGACTGAGGAGTCATCAGCAGCCATTTCCTGGCCTTCCTGGGTCCTACTTTCAGGAGCCTGTAGATCTATTGACTGAGGAGTCATCAGCAGCCATTTCCTGGCCTTCCTGGGTCCTACCTTGGATACACATGGGTCTACCGACTGAGGAGTCATCAGCAGCCATTTCCTGGCCTTCCCAGGTCCTACTTTCAGGAGCCTGTAGATCTATTGACTGAGGAGTCATCAGCAGCCATTTCCTGGCCTTCCTGGGTCCTACCTTGGATACACATGGGTCTACCGACTGAGGAGTCATCAGCAGCCATTTCCTGGCCTTCCTGGGTCCTACCTTGGATACACATGGGTCTACCGACTGAGGAGTCATCAGCAGCCATTTCCTGGCCTTCCTGGGTCCTACTTTCAGGAGCCTGTAGCTCTACTGACTGAGGAGTCATCAGCAGCCATTTCCTGGCCTTCCTGGGTCCTACCTTGGATACACATGGGTCTACCGACTGAGGAGTCATCAGCAGCCATTTCCTGGCCTTCCTGGGTCCTACCTTGGATACACATGGGTCTACCGACTGAGGAGTCATCAGCAGCCATTTCCTGGCCTTCCTGGGTCCTACTTTCAGGAGCCTGTAGCTCTACTGACTGAGGAGTCATCAGCAGCCATTTCCTGGCCTTCCTGGGTCCTACCTTGGATACACATGGGTCTACCGACTGAGGAGTCATCAGCAGCCATTTCCTGGCCTTCCTGGGTCCTACCTTGGATACACATGGGTCTACCGACTGAGGAGTCATCAGCAGCCATTTCCTGGCCTTCCTGGGTCCTACTTTCAGGAGCCTGTAGCTCTACTGACTGAGGAGTCATCAGCAGCCATTTCCTGGCCTTCCTGGGTCCTACCTTGGATACACATGGGTCTACCGACTGAGGAGTCATCAGCAGCCATTTCCTGGCCTTCCTGGGTCCTACCTTGGATACACATGGGTCTACCGACTGAGGAGTCATCAGCAGCCATTTCCTGGCCTTCCTGGGTCCTACTTTCAGGAGCCTGTAGCTCTACTGACTGAGGAGTCATCAGCAGCCATTTCCTGGCCTTCCTGGGTCCTACCTTGGATACACATGGGTCTACCGACTGAGGAGTCATCAGCAGCCATTTCCTGGCCTTCCTGGGTCCTACCTTGGATACACATGGGTCTACCGACTGAGGAGTCATCAGCAGCCATTTCCTGGCCTTCCTGGGTCCTACTTTCAGGAGCCTGTAGCTCTACTGACTGAGGAGTCATCAGCAGCCATTTCCTGGCCTTCCTGGGTCCTACCTTGGATACACATGGGTCTACCGACTGAGGAGTCATCAGCAGCCATTTCCTGGCCTTCCTGGGTCCTACCTTGGATACACATGGGTCTACCGACTGAGGAGTCATCAGCAGCCATTTCCTGGCCTTCCCAGGTCCTACTTTCAGGAGCCTGTAGATCTATTGACTGAGGAGTCATCAGCAGCCATTTCCTGGCCTTCCTGGGTCCTACCTTGGATACACATGGGTCTACCGACTGAGGAGTCATCAGCAGCCATTTCCTGGCCTTCCTGGGTCCTACCTTGGATACACATGGGTCTACCGACTGAGGAGTCATCAGCAGCCATTTCCTGGCCTTCCCAGGTCCTACTTTCAGGAGCCTGTAGCTCTACTGACTGAGGAGTCATCAGCAGCCATTTCCTGGCCTTCCTGGGTCCTACCTTGGATACACATGGGTCTACCGACTGAGGAGTCATCAGCAGCCATTTCCTGGCCTTCCTGGGTCCTACCTTGGATACACATGGGTCTACCGACTGAGGAGTCATCAGCAGCCATTTCCTGGCCTTCCCGGGTCCTACTTTCAGGAGCCTGTAGCTCTACTGACTGAGGAGTCATCAGCAGCCATTTCCTGGCCTTCCTGGGTCCTACCTTGGATACACATGGGTCTACCGACTGAGGAGTCATCAGCAGCCATTTCCTGGCCTTCCTGGGTCCTACCTTGGATACACATGGGTCTACCGACTGAGGAGTCATCAGCAGCCATTTCCTGGCCTTCCTGGGTCCTACCTTGGATACACATGGGTCTACCGACTGAGGAGTCATCAGCAGCCATTTCCTGGCCTTCCCGGGTCCTACTTTCAGGAGCCTGTAGATCTATTGACTGAGGAGTCATCAGCAGCCATTTCCTGGCCTTCCTGGGTCCTACCTTGGATACACATGGGTCTACCGACTGAGGAGTCATCACCAGCCATTTCCTGGCCTTCCTGGGTCCTACCTTGGATACACATGGGTCTACCGACTGAGGAGTCATCAGCAGCCATTTCCTGGCCTTCCTGGGTCCTACCTTGGATACACATGGGTCTACCGACTGAGGAGTCATCAGCAGCCATTTCCTGGCCTTCCTGGGTCCTACCTTGGATACACATGGGTCTACCGACTGAGGAGTCATCAGCAGCCATTTCCTGGCCTTCCTGGGTCCTACCTTGGATACACATGGGTCTACCGACTGAGGAGTCATCACCAGCCATTTCCTGGCCTTCCTGGGTCCTACCTTGGATACACATGGGTCTACCGACTGAGGAGTCATCACCAGCCATTTCCTGGCCTTCCTGGGTCCTACCTTGGATACACATGGGTCTACCGACTGAGGAGTCATCAGCAGCCATTTCCTGGCCTTCCCAGGTCCTACTTTCAGGAGCCTGTAGATCTATTGACTGAGGAGTCATCAGCAGCCATTTCCTGGCCTTCCTGGGTCCTACCTTGGATACACATGGGTCTACCGACTGAGGAGTCATCAGCAGCCATTTCCTGGCCTTCCCAGGTCCTACTTTCAGGAGCCTGTAGATCTATTGACTGAGGAGTCATCAGCAGCCATTTCCTGGCCTTCCTGGGTCCTACCTTGGATACACATGGGTCTACCGACTGAGGAGTCATCAGCAGCCATTTCCTGGCCTTCCTGGGTCCTACCTTGGATACACATGGGTCTACCGACTGAGGAGTCATCAGCAGCCATTTCCTGGCCTTCCTGGGTCCTACCTTGGATACACATGGGTCTACCGACTGAGGAGTCATCAGCAGCCATTTCCTGGCCTTCCCGGGTCCTACTTTCAGGAGCCTGTAGCTCTACTGACTGAGGAGTCATCAGCAGCCATTTCCTGGCCTTCCTGGGTCCTACCTTGGATACACATGGGTCTACCGACTGAGGAGTCATCAGCAGCCATTTCCTGGCCTTCCTGGGTCCTACCTTGGATACACATGGGTCTACCGACTGAGGAGTCATCAGCAGCCATTTCCTGGCCTTCCCGGGTCCTACTTTCAGGAGCCTGTAGCTCTACTGACTGAGGAGTCATCAGCAGCCATTTCCTGGCCTTCCTGGGTCCTACCTTGGATACACATGGGTCTACCGACTGAGGAGTCATCAGCAGCCATTTCCTGGCCTTCCTGGGTCCTACCTTGGATACACATGGGTCTACCGACTGAGGAGTCATCAGCAGCCATTTCCTGGCCTTCCCGGGTCCTACTTTCAGGAGCCTGTAGCTCTACTGACTGAGGAGTCATCAGCAGCCATTTCCTGGCCTTCCTGGGTCCTACCTTGGATACACATGGGTCTACCGACTGAGGAGTCATCAGCAGCCATTTCCTGGCCTTCCTGGGTCCTACCTTGGATACACATGGGTCTACCGACTGAGGAGTCATCAGCAGCCATTTCCTGGCCTTCCTGGGTCCTACCTTGGATACACATGGGTCTACCGACTGAGGAGTCATCAGCAGCCATTTCCTGGCCTTCCTGGGTCCTACCTTGGATACACATGGGTCTACCGACTGAGGAGTCATCAGCAGCCATTTCCTGGCCTTCCCGGGTCCTACTTTCAGGAGCCTGTAGCTCTACTGACTGAGGAGTCATCAGCAGCCATTTCCTGGCCTTCCTGGGTCCTACCTTGGATACACATGGGTCTACCGACTGAGGAGTCATCAGCAGCCATTTCCTGGCCTTCCTGGGTCCTACCTTGGATACACATGGGTCTACCGACTGAGGAGTCATCAGCAGCCATTTCCTGGCCTTCCCGGGTCCTACTTTCAGGAGCCTGTAGCTCTACTGACTGAGGAGTCATCAGCAGCCATTTCCTGGCCTTCCTGGGTCCTACCTTGGATACACATGGGTCTACCGACTGAGGAGTCATCAGCAGCCATTTCCTGGCCTTCCTGGGTCCTACCTTGGATACACATGGGTCTACCGACTGAGGAGTCATCAGCAGCCATTTCCTGGCCTTCCTGGGTCCTACCTTGGATACACATGGGTCTACCGACTGAGGAGTCATCAGCAGCCATTTCCTGGCCTTCCTGGGTCCTACCTTGGATACACATGGGTCTACCGACTGAGGAGTCATCAGCAGCCATTTCCTGGCCTTCCCGGGTCCTACTTTCAGGAGCCTGTAGCTCTACTTGACTGAGGAGTCATCAGCAGCCATTTCCTGGCCTTCCTGGGTCCTACCTTGGATACACATGGGTCTACCGACTGAGGAGTCATCAGCAGCCATTTCCTGGCCTTCCTGGGTCCTACCTTGGATACACATGGGTCTACCGACTGAGGAGTCATCAGCAGCCATTTCCTGGCCTTCCCGGGTCCTACTTTCAGGAGCCTGTAGCTCTACTGACTGAGGAGTCATCAGCAGCCATTTCCTGGCCTTCCTGGGTCCTACCTTGGATACACATGGGTCTACCGACTGAGGAGTCATCAGCAGCCATTTCCTGGCCTTCCTGGGTCCTACCTTGGATACACATGGGTCTACCGACTGAGGAGTCATCAGCAGCCATTTCCTGGCCTTCCCGGGTCCTACTTTCAGGAGCCTGTAGATCTATTGACTGAGGAGTCATCAGCAGCCATTTCCTGGCCTTCCTGGGTCCTACCTTGGATACACATGGGTCTACCGACTGAGGAGTCATCAGCAGCCATTTCCTGGCCTTCCCGGGTCCTACTTTCAGGAGCCTGTAGCTCTACTGACTGAGGAGTCATCAGCAGCCATTTCCTGGCCTTCCTGGGTCCTACCTTGGATACACATGGGTCTACCGACTGAGGAGTCATCAGCAGCCATTTCCTGGCCTTCCTGGGTCCTACCTTGGATACACATGGGTCTACCGACTGAGGAGTCATCAGCAGCCATTTCCTGGCCTTCCTGGGTCCTACCTTGGATACACATGGGTCTACCGACTGAGGAGTCATCAGCAGCCATTTCCTGGCCTTCCCGGGTCCTACTTTCAGGAGCCTGTAGCTCTACTGACTGAGGAGTCATCAGCAGCCATTTCCTGGCCTTCCTGGGTCCTACCTTGGATACACATGGGTCTACCGACTGAGGAGTCATCAGCAGCCATTTCCTGGCCTTCCCGGGTCCTACTTTCAGGAGCCTGTAACTCTACTGACTGAGGAGTCATCAGCAGCCATTTCCTGGCCTTCCTGGGTCCTACCTTGGATACACATGGGTCTACCGACTGAGGAGTCATCAGCAGCCATTTCCTGGCCTTCCCGGGTCCTACTTTCAGGAGCCTGTAGATCTATTGACTGAGGAGTCATCAGCAGCCATTTCCTGGCCTTCCTGGGTCCTACCTTGGATACACATGGGTCTACCGACTGAGGAGTCATCAGCAGCCATTTCCTGGCCTTCCTGGGTCCTACCTTGGATACACATGGGTCTACCGACTGAGGAGTCATCAGCAGCCATTTCCTGGCCTTCCTGGGTCCTACCTTGGATACACATGGGTCTACCGACTGAGGAGTCATCAGCAGCCATTTCCTGGCCTTCCCGGGTCCTACTTTCAGGAGCCTGTAGATCTATTGACTGAGGAGTCATCAGCAGCCATTTCCTGGCCTTCCTGGGTCCTACCTTGGATACACATGGGTCTACCGACTGAGGAGTCATCAGCAGCCATTTCCTGGCCTTCCCGGGTCCTACTTTCAGGAGCCTGTAGCTCTACTGACTGAGGAGTCATCAGCAGCCATTTCCTGGCCTTCCTGGGTCCTACCTTGGATACACATGGGTCTACCGACTGAGGAGTCATCAGCAGCCATTTCCTGGCCTTCCTGGGTCCTACCTTGGATACACATGGGTCTACCGACTGAGGAGTCATCAGCAGCCATTTCCTGGCCTTCCTGGGTCCTACCTTGGATACACATGGGTCTACCGACTGAGGAGTCATCAGCAGCCATTTCCTGGCCTTCCCGGGTCCTACTTTCAGGAGCCTGTAGCTCTACTGACTGAGGAGTCATCAGCAGCCATTTCCTGGCCTTCCTGGGTCCTACCTTGGATACACATGGGTCTACCGACTGAGGAGTCATCAGCAGCCATTTCCTGGCCTTCCCGGGTCCTACTTTCAGGAGCCTGTAGCTCTACTGACTGAGGAGTCATCAGCAGCCATTTCCTGGCCTTCCTGGGTCCTACCTTGGATACACATGGGTCTACCGACTGAGGAGTCATCAGCAGCCATTTCCTGGCCTTCCCGGGTCCTACTTTCAGGAGCCTGTAGATCTATGACTGAGGAGTCATCAGCAGCCATTTCCTGGCCTTCCTGGGTCCTACCTTGGATACACATGGGTCTACCGACTGAGGAGTCATCAGCAGCCATTTCCTGGCCTTCCTGGGTCCTACCTTGGATACACATGGGTCTACCGACTGAGGAGTCATCAGCAGCCATTTCCTGGCCTTCCTGGGTCCTACCTTGGATACACATGGGTCTACCGACTGAGGAGTCATCAGCAGCCATTTCCTGGCCTTCCTGGGTCCTACCTTGGATACACATGGGTCTACCGACTGAGGAGTCATCAGCAGCCATTTCCTGGCCTTCCCGGGTCCTACTTTCAGGAGCCTGTAGCTCTACTGACTGAGGAGTCATCAGCAGCCATTTCCTGGCCTTCCTGGGTCCTACCTTGGATACACATGGGTCTACCGACTGAGGAGTCATCAGCAGCCATTTCCTGGCCTTCCTGGGTCCTACCTTGGATACACATGGGTCTACCGACTGAGGAGTCATCAGCAGCCATTTCCTGGCCTTCCTGGGTCCTACCTTGGATACACATGGGTCTACCGACTGAGGAGTCATCAGCAGCCATTTCCTGGCCTTCCTGGGTCCTACCTTGGATACACATGGGTCTACCGACTGAGGAGTCATCAGCAGCCATTTCCTGGCCTTCCCGGGTCCTACTTTCAGGAGCCTGTAGCTCTACTGACTGAGGAGTCATCAGCAGCCATTTCCTGGCCTTCCTGGGTCCTACCTTGGATACACATGGGTCTACCGACTGAGGAGTCATCAGCAGCCATTTCCTGGCCTTCCTGGGTCCTACCTTGGATACACATGGGTCTACCGACTGAGGAGTCATCAGCAGCCATTTCCTGGCCTTCCCAGGTCCTACTTTCAGGAGCCTGTGGCTCTACTGACTGAGGAGTCATCAGCAGCCATTTCCTGGCCTTCCTGGGTCCTACCTTGGATACACATGGGTCTACCGACTGAGGAGTCATCAGCAGCCATTTCCTGGCCTTCCTGGGTCCTACCTTGGATACACATGGGTCTACCGACTGAGGAGTCATCAGCAGCCATTTCCTGGCCTTCCCAGGTCCTACTTTCAGGAGCCTGTAGCTCTACTGACTGAGGAGTCATCAGCAGCCATTTCCTGGCCTTCCTGGGTCCTACCTTGGATACACATGGGTCTACCGACTGAGGAGTCATCAGCAGCCATTTCCTGGCCTTCCCAGGTCCTACTTTCAGGAGCCTGTAGATCTATTGACTGAGGAGTCATCAGCAGCCATTTCCTGGCCTTCCTGGGTCCTACCTTGGATACACATGGGTCTACCGACTGAGGAGTCATCAGCAGCCATTTCCTGGCCTTCCTGGGTCCTACCTTGGATACACATGGGTCTACCGACTGAGGAGTCATCAGCAGCCATTTCCTGGCCTTCCTGGGTCCTACCTTGGATACACATGGGTCTACCGACTGAGGAGTCATCAGCAGCCATTTCCTGGCCTTCCTGGGTCCTACCTTGGATACACATGGGTCTACCGACTGAGGAGTCATCAGCAGCCATTTCCTGGCCTTCCTGGGTCCTACCTTGGATACACATGGGTCTACCGACTGAGGAGTCATCAGCAGCCATTTCCTGGCCTTCCTGGGTCCTACCTTGGATACACATGGGTCTACCGACTGAGGAGTCATCAGCAGCCATTTCCTGGCCTTCCTGGGTCCTACCTTGGATACACATGGGTCTACCGACTGAGGAGTCATCAGCAGCCATTTCCTGGCCTTCCTGGGTCCTACCTTGGATACACATGGGTCTACCGACTGAGGAGTCATCAGCAGCCATTTCCTGGCCTTCCTGGGTCCTACCTTGGATACACATGGGTCTACCGACTGAGGAGTCATCAGCAGCCATTTCCTGGCCTTCCTGGGTCCTACCTTGGATACACATGGGTCTACCGACTGAGGAGTCATCAGCAGCCATTTCCTGGCCTTCCTGGGTCCTACCTTGGATACACATGGCTCTACCGACTGAGGAGTCATCAGCAGCCATTTCCTGGCCTTCCTGGGTCCTACCTTGGATACACATGGGTCTACCGACTGAGGAGTCATCAGCAGCCATTTCCTGGCCTTCCTGGGTCCTACCTTGGATACACATGGGTCTACCGACTGAGGAGTCATCAGCAGCCATTTCCTGGCCTTCCTGGGTCCTACCTTGGATACACATGGGTCTACCGACTGAGGAGTCATCAGCAGCCATTTCCTGGCCTTCCTGGGTCCTACCTTGGATACACATGGGTCTACCGACTGAGGAGTCATCAGCAGCCATTTCCTGGCCTTCCTGGGTCCTACCTTGGATACACATGGGTCTACCGACTGAGGAGTCATCAGCAGCCATTTCCTGGCCTTCCTGGGTCCTACCTTGGATACACATGGGTCTACCGACTGAGGAGTCATCAGCAGCCATTTCCTGGCCTTCCTGGGTCCTACCTTGGATACACATGGGTCTACCGACTGAGGAGTCATCAGCAGCCATTTCCTGGCCTTCCTGGGTCCTACCTTGGATACACATGGGTCTACCGACTGAGGAGTCATCAGCAGCCATTTCCTGGCCTTCCTGGGTCCTACCTTGGATACACATGGGTCTACCGACTGAGGAGTCATCAGCAGCCATTTCCTGGCCTTCCCGGGTCCTACTTTCAGGAGCCTGTAGCTCTACTGACTGAGGAGTCATCAGCAGCCATTTCCTGGCCTTCCTGGGTCCTACCTTGGATACACATGGGTCTACCGACTGAGGAGTCATCAGCAGCCATTTCCTGGCCTTCCTGGGTCCTACCTTGGATACACATGGGTCTACCGACTGAGGAGTCATCAGCAGCCATTTCCTGGCCTTCCTGGGTCCTACCTTGGATACACATGGGTCTACCGACTGAGGAGTCATCAGCAGCCATTTCCTGGCCTTCCCGGGTCCTACTTTCAGGAGCCTGTAGCTCTACTGACTGAGGAGTCATCAGCAGCCATTTCCTGGCCTTCCTGGGTCCTACCTTGGATACACATGGGTCTACCGACTGAGGAGTCATCAGCAGCCATTTCCTGGCCTTCCCGGGTCCTACCTTGGATACACATGGGTCTACCGACTGAGGAGTCATCAGCAGCCATTTCCTGGCCTTCCCGGGTCCTACTTTCAGGAGCCTGTAGGTCTACCGACTGAGGAGTCATCAGCAGCCATTTCCTGGCCTTCCTGGGTCCTACCTTGGATACACATGGGTCTACCGACTGAGGAGTCATCAGCAGCCATTTCCTGGCCTTCCTGGGTCCTACCTTGGATACACATGGGTCTACCGACTGAGGAGTCATCAGCAGCCATTTCCTGGCCTTCCTGG
>NW_027171256.1:0-5000 GCF_036898095.1 Palaemon carinicauda
AATCTGATGGATGAAACCAAGTAATGGGACTATACTCTCTTAGAGTCTGTTTTATTTATTTCCCCATTTCCTTTCCTTAATGGGCTACTTCTCCCTGGGTGGGGACCTTGGGCTTATAGCATCATGATGAGTTTGGTTAGGTTATCTAAATATCAATATTGATGGATATAAAATCACTCTGAAAACGTTGGAAGAGAACTGATTATGTTTTATTGTGGTCGGGAATAACTGTATTTCTTGTTTCCTTTACAGAACCCAGCGGGGCCTGTGCTGCTTGAAGTCCCTGTGACATTGGTGAGTACAGTAAAAAAATTTTAGTCTTGCTATAATATATATACTCCCTCTC
This sequence comes from Palaemon carinicauda, assembly GCF_036898095.1. NCBI lineage: Eukaryota > Metazoa > Arthropoda > Malacostraca > Decapoda > Palaemonidae > Palaemon > Palaemon carinicauda. Next base: position 347 of record NW_027171256.1, read on the forward strand.
TCACACACACACTATTGCCACTCACATGTATCCTTTAAACCTTGTTTTATGACTCATACTCCCTCTCTCTCTCTCTCTCTCTCTCTCTCTCTCTCTCTCTCTCTTCCTCTCCTCTCCTCTCCTCTCTCTCTCTCGATTAAAACTACTGTATAATATTTGTCTTGGGGAATTTAAAAATCATAAGCGTTTCCACTGCAATTAGTAAGCATTTCTTGCTTCCATTTATTTAAACCCTATCTGTGTATATAATAGTCCTGTATTTCCTCACACCACCTGCTCTGTGACTAGATTTTTTCCCCCAGAGTTTTATCATATATTCAAGCAATTTTTATTCCAACATAATTTTCATTGTCATCGCCATTTTTTTTTCTCCCTATTTTTTTGTTTGTTGATATGCATGTTATCATCATTATTAAGCGTTAATGCTCTTGTGATTTTATTACCCAGACCTTAGAACTCTGTGGTCATCCTGCTAATTGATGTTTGCAATATATCACTGATATTGCATATCTCATCTTTTTTTAACGGTGTCAAAAGTGTAAGATCACTGTACCCCTATTGTAACCTATATGTTTTTGCAGAAATAATAATTAATATTATTATTATTATTATTATTATTATTATTATATAATGTATATATATGTATGTATATATGTATATATATGTATGTATATATATACTGTATATATATATATATATATATATATATATATATATATATATATATATATAGTATGTATGTATGTATGTGTGTATATGTACATATATGTATGTATGTATGTATGTATGTATACTGCATATATACATATATATATATATATATATATATATATATATATATAAATATCTATATATATATATATATATATGTATATATAAGTGTATATATATAGATATATATATATATGTATATGTATATATAAATGTATATGTATATACTGTATATATGTATACTGTATATGTATATATATACATACATACATATATATATATATATATATATATATATATATATATATATATATATATTATATATATATATATATATATATATATATATATATATAGTGTGTGTGTGTGTGTGTGTGTGTATATGTATATATGCACAGTATATGTAATATATGTACAGTATATGTATATATGTACAGTATATGTATAATATATATGTATGTGTATATATATGTATATATTCAAATAAGCCATATATATGTATATATATATTATGTATATATTCAAATAAGCCATATATATTTTTGATACATTAAGGTCGTTAAGAGAATCCAGACATTAATGTATCAAAAATATATTATGGCTTATTTGAATATGAATAAAACACGTAAAAATGTGCAAAATTTATCATTATATGATATATGTATATATATATATGTATATATATATATATGTATATATGTATATATATGTATATTATGTATATATATGTTATATATATATGTATGTATGTATATATAGTATGTGTATATATATGTTATATATATGTATGTATGTATATATATATGTGTATATATGTACGTGTATATATGTAACATATATACATATACACATATATGTGTATATGTATGTATATATATACATATATACACGTTTATATATGTTTATTATTATGGTATATATATATATATTATATATTATATATATATATATATATATATATATATATTATATATGTGTGTGTATATATAATGTGTATATGTATATATATATGTATATAATATATATATATGGTAAGTATACCATATATATATGTAAGTATACATATATATATATATAAGTATACATATATATGCTAGCATTTTGGTTGTGGTTCGATACATTTGTTCCAAATATCCAGTGTTTTTTATATCTCCATTCGTCGTCCTTGTTCGAGTATCTGTTTAACCTAATTTACAATGGATTTCAGAGCCCGTGTTTATATCATTTTTCGCAAATATTTTCTCAACAAACAGTTAGATCAATGCGACATTTTGACACAGCTTGTTTGACACCTTCCGCTGATTTGACACAACAGTGCATTGCCAAGTGTGTTACGTTAGAGAGCTTACTCTTGGCTTTCAAGGACAAGTTGGCGAGTTCCGAGTAGGCATTCGGACAAGGTTTTCTGTGACGAAGTTGGTGACACGTATAACAACCACTCTTCATCAACTCCAGTCTTCCCTCCCTCCCTCCTTACCTTCCTCTTATCCCGTGTCCCCCACTTCTCTCTCTCTCTCTCTCTCTCCTCTCTCTCTCTCTCTCTCTCTCTCTGTGTACAGGAGATATGAAGCCGATGCGGATGTTACTTGTCATAATGACAGATTACTCGAAAGTATAGTATTACCAAGCACGATATGGTGTTTATTTCTGCAAACGATAGTGATTGCTGGTCCAGCGTCTTTGGCTGTTGCATAAGTGCTGTATGGGGTGAGTTCCAACGTTAACCTTTTCGCCTACCAAACACCATATAACGCTCAAACACAGTAGGACAACAGTCGTGATGGGTTTGCGTAAAGATCAAACCATACTCGGTATATCCCTATGGGTTATCTGCCTTTATAGGCCAATAAATAATATGGGCTCTCCTCTCTCTCTCTTGCTTATGTTTTTATGTACAAGGATTCGCCTGTTTCTTGTGGTCATTATAATACAGTTTGCCACTCAATTAGACTAGAAGTGATACAAGTTTGCTATTAATGTTTTTAGGGGAGCTGCTGCTGGCTCCGTGTGCGTTTTGATACCTGGTCCCTTAATACTGTAAGGTGTGGATGACTATATTTTCCTGTCGAAGATTTCAGGTGTTTATAATTCGCTTGATCGAAATTTTAATGTATTTAAATTCGCCCATGAATTATGCTCACACGTCAAGGGTAGTGTTGTAGGGTGGTTTCGAGACCAGGGCTATTTTAAAAACTCATGATTATATCGAACATATAAATATAGGTTTTGTTAAATTTCTGTGTAATGCATTTTATGGAATAGATGTTAGTGATTCGAAGCTTTATATAATTATTGCTCTGCTTTGGTTACACTAATCCATCTTGTGTGTCAGTTGAACCAACCCTTATATATATTGTGATTGTGACTTAGTTCTTCAACTCCTATTCTCTCTCTCTCTCTCTCTCTCTCTCTCCTCTCTCTCTCTCTCGCTCTCTCTCTGTTTAATCAATTCTGTGAATGTTGTCTAAAGAAGAAAGACAATTCAAGATTTATGTTGCTTGCTGTGTTTGGTTACATTTGCCAATCTTCTGTGCGAGATGAGTTCTCTCGACTTGCGAAGTTTTGAAACTTTATTTCTGGCCATTTGGGACTGATCTTCAATTCTGATATTCCGTGTGTTATCAACTCTTGAATATTTCACTGCCTTCACATAGATGCTACTGTTGTTAAGGTAATAAAAGTAGTGCTTTCAGTTCATCTGATGTTTTGTACTGTTTTGTACAGGCTGCTTTTGCATAAAAATTACATTAATTCTATGCAAAAAAAAAAAAAAATGTTGTTTAAACTCGCGCTGTGTACTGTAGACATTAGCTACAGATCATTAGCCCTTGTTTTTAGTGTGCACTTGATTTAATCGTTCTACCTTTGACGCTGAAACTCTAAATTGATACATTTTTTTCTAATAAAATCAAACGTAGAATGAAATTCTTCAACTTAATCATTCTTTGCAACTTAATTTTTATTGGCAATGTATTTTTTATATACGGTAACGATTAAAAGCTATTGAGTGCATTAATTGATTTGTTAATTCAACTGTCTTTAATTCTTCAAAGTTCACAAAGTAGTGTTATTTTGGTTGTATGCATTGCCGCTCTTATTAGGCTCCCAGCCTGATGTAAGTTTGGAAGCCTCGAGTTATGACGGTCTCTCTCTCTCTCTCTCTCTCTCTCCTCTCTCTCTCTCTCTCCTCTCTCTCTCTCTCTCTCTCTCTCTCTCTCTCTTTTTTCATACTAGACTCTTGAAATGTTTACAGTTCAATGCTCTTTTCTTATTTGAATTGTTTATTACTTCTCCTATCGTTTATTTATTTTCTTATTATTTTCTTCACCTGGCTATTTTTCCCCTCTTGGAGCCCTTGGGCTTAAAGCATCTTGCTTTTCCAACTAGGGTTGTAGCTTAGCTAGTAATGATAATAATAATTATAATAATAATAATAATAATAATAATAATAATAATAATAGATACTGATAATGATAATGTGGACAGTTAATTATTTGTCTGCACATTCTGTTTTTAGATTAGATTAATTTCGTTGGAATTTTAGTTTACCTTCTGTTATTTTAGGAGATCCCAGAGTGGGGGGCGGGGAACTCTTGTCTTTATAATGCATAACCTACAACTGAAATTTATACTGACTAGTAAAACACACAATATCATTCATTTATTACAACAACGACAACAAAAATAACAATAAAATAAGGTGTGGCACTCCTAACCCCATCAGGAATTAGTTCATAAGACACTACCTATTGTGATATTTTGGGACATGTCATATTATTATTATTATTATTATTATTATTATTATTATTATTAGTTGCTAAGCTACAACGCTAATGGGAAAAGCAGGATGCTATAAGCCCAGCGGCCCCAACAGCGGAGAATAGCCCGAGTAAGAAAAGGAAAGAAAGAAAAGTAAATATTTCAAGAACAGCAACAACTCTAA
>NW_027171256.1:10000-15000 GCF_036898095.1 Palaemon carinicauda
GTCCTTGCCTGGTGATTGCCAGACTGGGATTAGACACTCGCTCAAGCTCGTTATTTCCTTTGGTCGCTGCAACCCCACCACTCTAAGGTTAAGGGTTTGGGGGAGCCTATAGATCTACCTCTTGAGTGATCAACAGCCATTGTCTGCCCTCCTTGGTCCTAACTTGGATGGAGTGGAGGCTTGGGCGCTGATCATATTTAATATGGTCAGTCTGTAGGGCATTGTTCTGCTTGATAGGGCAATGTCTCTGTCCCTTGCCTCTGCTATTCATGAGCGGTCTTTAACTCTGACCATCCTTTACATTCAGATCTTCCTGGACAATTCCATCCTGTTCGTAATACTAGGCAGGCAGTTAATTCTGATAGCCAGGCCTCCTCCATCATGAGACTCAATTCTACAGAGTACTCTAGGTTTTATTCCAGCTGTGAGCAAGTTGTGGAATGACCTTCCTAATCGGGCAGTTGAATCAGTAGAATTTCAAAAGTTCAAAGTTGCAGCAAATGTTTTTATGTTGAACAGACTGACATAAGCATTTTTATCGTTTATTTGTGAAATATCTCTTTTTGATGTTAGTGTTTTTGAAAATATTTTGTTTTTTGTTCATACTTTCTCTTATTGTTTATTTCCTTATTTTCTTTTCTAACTGGGCTAATATTCCCTTTTGGAACCCTTGGGCTTATAGCATCTTGCTTTTCCAAATAGGGTTGTAGCTTAGCTAGTAATAATAATGATAATAATAATAATAATTATAAATCTCTACAGTGCATTTTCTAACTTTAAACGCTTTCACGTCACTTAAATGAACAGTTGATATTTTGTCTGTGCATTTGGTTTTTTAGATTAGATTAATTTCGTTGGAATTTTAGTTTACTTCCTGTTATTGTAGATCCCAGAGGGGGGCTGGGAACTCTTTCGTCTTAATAATGCCTAACCTACAACTGAGACTTTGTACTGACTAGTAAAACACACAATGCCATTCATTTATTACAACAATAACAATAATGATGTGTGGCACTCCTAATCCCGTCAAATTGAATTAGTTCTTAAGATACACTACCTATTGTTATTTTTTTGGATGTGCCATTATTATTATTATTATTATCCGATACTGAGCGGGTGGAAGGGAACCTCAGTTTAATAAGGAACTGGAGAATTACGACAACGCTAATCCGCAGTGGCTAGCTTGATGAGGAAAACTGGCCAAACCATAGACATGAATATGGCATGTGTGAGACCTTTGTCCTGCAGTTGACTAGAAATGGCTGTATTTTTTGTTGTTGTTGTGTGTGTGTGTGTGTGTGTGTGTGTGTGTGTATATATATATATATATATATATATATATATATATATATATATATATATATGTATATATATATGTATGTATATATGATTTGATAGCGTTTAATTGTATTGAAACATATGCAGTATAAATCTCATTAATCAGTATCTAATAGTCCACTTGCCAAAGTGGACTTTTTCATTCCTATTATGTTCGTTTTCTGAAAACTTGCATCAATAATTAGGTACTGTTTCTCTTTGGTTGGTAAGGAAGAGCTGACCACAAAACTACGGTAACTATGAAACTATTTCTTTCAATAAACTTTTTAATTTTTTTATCAATCGGTTTATTTTGAAGAGTTTCTCTGCCATTTAATCCAAATGATAATAATAGTAATAATAATAATAATAATAATAAGGCTGATAGTGGCTTTAATATCCATTATGTTACTTAAGTAATATAAGGAAATCTTTTTGAAAGAAAAGTGCGTTAACTTTCTATAATAAGTCGAAGAAAGTTGGATTCTGTTAGACATGTAGTAAACAAATCCTGTTTCCTACATTCTGCCTTGTTATACAATTGTGTGTCCGTCTAATTCAGGTCTTCGTCATGATCACAACGATATAACCAAAAAAAAATGTCTGGGTCGATTTTAAACAAATGCTTTTAGACCTATTTTCAGTAAGTTATACCCATATAATTCCTTCTCATGCCTATTTCAATAAGCGCACATTATCTCTCTCTCTCTCTCTCTCCTCCTCTCTCTCTCTCCTCTCTCTCTCTCCTCTCTCTCCTCTCTCTCTCTCTTTCCTAATCGGGAAGTTGAATCAGTAGAACTTCAAAAGTTCAAACTCGCAGCAAACGTTTTTATGTTGAACAGACTGACATGAGTCCTTTTATAGTTTATATATGACATATTTGTTTTCATATTACTATTTTTAAAATTAATTTTTCTCATCGTTTTATTTATTTCCTTATTTCATTTCCTCACTGGGCTATTTTTCCCTGTTGGGGCCCTTGGGCTTATAGTATCTTGCTTTTCCAACTAGGGTTGTAGTTTGGCTAGTAATAGTAATTATGGGTACATTTGTCTTATTGTGGGGGTGGTATTTTATTTGGATACTGTATATGGTTTTAAAAATTTACTATTTTAAAACTAATAAAGTTTAATATATCTTAAAGATTCTGACTCATTTATTTAGAACCGTTTTTATCCTAATTTTATGAGTTTATCCTGAGAACAACCTTCGTGTGTCTCAATACTTTAATAGGTACTCTTTACATTTAGATGTTTATAAGTTAACAATTTAGAACAACTCCTCTCTCTCTCTCTCTCTCTCTCTCTCATCTCCTCTCTCTCTCTCTCTCTCCTCTCTCTCTCTCTCTCTCGTCTTTCAAGGGGGCTCAAATGGTAGAACTCGGGTCGCATACAAGTTGTGAACATGTTCGTATGGCAAGACAGGTCGTTATTATGTTCTGTCTCCTGTCGTTCATTTTCTATCTGTCTGGTTCGCGTATATATGAAAGTGGAACTTCAAACTTCCATCGCATATTCATATGTTTAACCACGTTGGCATAAGTCTTTCTTCATAGTTTATTATATGAAAAATCTATTTTGAGATTGTTACTGACCTTAAGATGTGTTATTTTTCTTGATGCAATACTTTTAACTTAGGTTATTTATTTCATTTTCATTTGCTGGGCTATTTTCCATGTTGGAGCCATTTTAGAACTTATAGCCTTCTGCTTCTCCAACATACGTTTATAGATTAGCTAGTAATAATACAGTTTTTATAGTTTACACATGATAGATTTATTTTATTGTTATTCTTAAACTTTTCTTATAGTATATTTCCTTATTTCCTTTCCTCACTGAGCTGATTTACCTGTTGTGGAACCCTTGGGCTTATAGCATCTTGCTTTTCCAACTAGGGTTGTAGCTTAGCTGATCTGAGCTATTTTCCCTATTGGACCACTTTTATTTATAGCATCTTGCTTTTCCAACTAGGGTTGTAGCTTAGCTAGTAATAATAATAATAATAATGATAATAATATCTCTCCCCCCTTCTAGAAAATTTATAATATAAACAAACCAAGAGTCTAATTGAACTGTGGCTTTCTTCCTTTAAGGGCAGAGTAAATTTAAACTCGAGTTGGCCGTATGTATGTAACTCGTAATAATATACTTGTTCATTGTGACTGATAACTCACAATTTGTTATTCATTGACTCTTTAAGATACGTAAATCGGTAGCGAAATTAGTCTTATTTTTGTGTGCAATGTCCCCTTTAGCCCATATGTAGCTCCACCCACTTTATAGGCTTCGTCTTTATTTCCTGTTTTCCGTCTTGCTGTCCAGCCTGTAATCCTTCACTCTTCGTGGTACAGTAGGCAGAGATTCCCCACCGTAACCTGTTGCTACAGGAGGCGGCATTATTAAAGGTTTAAAAGTCACTCATGAATGTCAGAGGCAAGGGACAAGTGACATTGCCCTATCAAGCAGGACAATGCCCTAGAGGCTAACCATATTACGTCATGATCAGCGGCCAAGCCCCCTCTCCAACCAAGCTAGAACTAAGGAGGGCCAGGCACTGGCTGCTGATGACTCAGCAGGTAGACACCTATATGCTCCCCCAAACCCCGTACCTAGCTCTCAAATATTGTGAGGTTGCAGTGACCAAGGAACTAACGAGTATGAGCGAGATTCGATCCCAGTCTGGCAATCACCAGGCAAAGAAACGCTACTTCCAGGCTAACATCATTATTATTATGTAGGAGTTACGGTTTTGCATGGAGAATAATTCAATTCTATATTACAATTTTCCTTTTATTTTAGTCTACTGAGTTCTAATGGTATGTAGTCACACACTTTTGTTACTCCATTGGTGGGAGTAGGATTGGATTAAGTGCTGAACACATCGGATGGTTTTGAATTGATAGGGAGCGAAGTCCCAAGGGAAGTGATAAATTATCTCTCTCTCTCTCTCTCTCTCTCTCTCTCTCTCTCTCTCTCTCTCTCTCTCTCTCCTCTCTCTCTCTCAAGGGATTTTTGAATCTGATTCTATACGGGTAATGATGTATTACAATGTGTGTGGGGTAAAAAGTGTGAAATGTTCATATATGGCATTTAGAATTTGTCATTTGCAAGGGTTGGGAATTGTATTAGTAATATCCATGGTTCTTGTCTGCTATTTTACTAAGCTGTATATGACTCTCGTAATTAGAAGATAAATTCCTTATTGTTATTGACTTTCGTTTAGACGACAGCAGCTATCCACCACAGGCTTCTATTGACATTTAGCCTCGCAGTTGAAAGAAAGATTTGGAGTCCTTCAGGCGAGGATAACGTTCTATGTTTATGCTGGGATTGACTTGATTATTTTGTATAGTTTTCTTTCGATTTTTGCCAAACTTTTGTCCCTTTCTAAACATGTTTTGAGCTTTGAAGCTTTTTCCCACTTTGGAGTTGGTAGAACTCCTAATAGTAAGCAGCTCTTCTAGGAGGACGACCACTCTAGAATCATACCATTGTTCTCTAGTCTTGGGTAGTGCCATAGCCTCTGTACCATGGTCTTCCACTGGTCTTGGGTTAGTGTTCTCTTGCTTGAGGGTACACTCGGGCACACTATTCTATCTTGTTTCTCTTCCTTTTGTTTTGTTAATGTTGTTATAGTTTATATAGTAATATTTATTTTAATGTTATATACTGTTCTTAAAATAT
>NW_027171256.1:20000-21167 GCF_036898095.1 Palaemon carinicauda
CAATTCAATACCTCTCCATTCATCATCTCCCACTTCATGCTTCATAGTTCTCAGCCATGTAGGCCTGGGTCTTCCAACTCTTCTAGTGCCTTGGGGAACCCACTTGAAAGTTTGATGAATATTGTGCTTCAGTGTATCCTCAAGTAAGAGAACTCCATTACAAGAGACAATTTAACTTTGGTAATGTTAATGCCTGATCTTTGCTGTCATTGGGGGTCATTTAATGGATTTGGAAGCGGTTGTCAAATTGATAAGTTGGAGAGATAGAAACTACAGTTCAGAGGGGAATTTTTTCATTTGGGGAGGGTGGGATTTTTTGGTTGTTCCTTATCTAAGCGGCGATACCTTGGCGTGGTGAAGGTGTTTGTGTATCGCCATGATCAGCAAAGATGTAATAGTCAGGGCCACCCATACTAAGTTGGTTTGTAGTGAGCGATCAGACGAAAATCTCTCGCCATTACCAATCGGCACTGACCAGCATGGTGATGAAAGATGGCCAAATCTAAGCTATGAATATGGACATATCTGAGGCCTTTGTCCTGCAGTGGACTCAAAACGGCTGTAGTTTTTTTATGTTTGGGGATCCCATGTGTTCCCATAGCATTTAGCCTCTCACATTTGGTCACAGTTTTCGTTTAAAATAAACACAAGGTAAATTTGTTGATATGACTTATGTTGTTCATTGCTGGATGGCGTCCCCAGTCCTAATGCTTGGCTATATGGATTAAATCTTCTTAAACCATTCCAAATGTCATAGCTCTTGAAGACTTAGCGATCGATTGTTATTATTATGAATACATTTAGTTTTCCATTCATTTTTATCTGAAATTTAAGATTTTGAAAAGGTTAGTTTGTTATAACCATTGTTTGTTTCAAGTTGGTCTCGCAGGGCTGTGTTGATGAAATTATCTCTCTCTCTCTCTCTCTCTCTCTTCTCTCTCTCTCTCTCTCTCTCTCTCTCTCTCTCTCTCTCTCCTCAATAATTAATAAAGAACGAAGTTTTAAGTAAAGACGTAATGCTGTATAATGTTGGTTTTAGAGTTTAAGTTATTGTATATTCCATTTATCAAGAGTTTATCAATATCGCCTTTAGAGCTTCCATATCCTTATGATCATTTTTAATTGTTTCTGATAATACGGTATATATAGTCTGTTTCTCACACACAC
>NW_027171257.1:12500-17500 GCF_036898095.1 Palaemon carinicauda
GTAAGCGCACGTTTGCCAATACCTTTGTGGTTGTACAAAACATTGATATGTATCTAGCTGAAATTATAGGATACCCGTCTATGGGTAATCAAAATATTATCTTAGCCCTTGCCAAGCATGGCTTGTTTATCAAAGGAAAATTCTATAAGTGTTCTAATAACTTAAAATCAGTTTTGGATAAAAAGGAGATGGCAAATAAAACAGTAATGTACGTTCAAGAACCAACAACTTGTCTCATTAATAAAAAAATAATATACGTGACCCAACAAAATTCTCGTTCACCCGTAATATCATCTTGCACGCAATCTATCGAGACGAACGTAACTTCGAATTTAATAGTGCAGGTAAAGAAAATGTTACCAGGATCTGAAATATTATTCCTTTCCGACACTTTGAAAACTAATGGATTGTCCGTCACACAAGCTATTTATACAGTAGGCTCACAACAACAATGTAATATTGAAGTCTGTAATCATTTAAATACTACTTTAGTAATTCTCAAAAATCAACATATCTTGGATGTAGAAGTTTATAAACATCTTATTCTTACCGTCGCTGAAATCAACCACGCTCAATCAGTTGTGGATGAATCCCTTTTGCAATCTATTAAAAATAAAACCAATAAAGACATTCAAGAAGAAGAAATTAAGCAGAAATTTTTTGGACTTTTAACTGAATATCATGATGTTTTTTCCACTACGGATGGATCCTTAGGAAAAACAGATGTTATCGAACATCAAATAAGGTTAAAGGACATGCAGAAAATTATCTATGTACCCTCGTACGGAATCCCTATGAAATTCCAGAATGAGATAAATGATGAAGTAGGTATAATGCTAGAAGAGGGAGTCATTAGGAAATTGAACAGCCCTTATAATTTTCCATTAATAGTTGTACCGAAAAAAAGATCGAACATGGCGTATCTGCGTAGATTTCCGTCGCCTAAATGAGGAGACGATCCCTGATCAATTCCCAGTGCCATGTACTGATGATATCTTATCTTTGTTAAGTCAGAATAAATATTTTACCAGTTTGGACTCACTTAAATGGTTTTACCAGATATCATTAGAAGAAACTAGTATCCCATACATTGCCTTCAGCACAGCCAGGGGACATTATGAATTTTTACGTATACCTTTTGGTTTACGTTGTGCTCCCATAACATTTACTAGAATGATTATCATAGCGTTTGGAGACTTGCTAGGTAGGGGATATATTGCATGCCTATATGGACGACCTTGTAATCTTTTCCAATACCTTATAAGAACATCTACGTAAACTAGAACTAGTACTGCAGAGACTAAGACAACATAACTTAAGGGTAAAGATTAGTAAGTGTGAATTTTTCAAAACAGAATTAGACTATTTGGGTTTTACGGTGTCTAGCCATGGTCTTAAAGTAGTCCACGATAAGGTGTCGGCTATCCGTAACTTTCCGATACCTACTAATGTCAAGGGAATATAGCAATTTCTAGAGTTTAGTGGATATTACAGGCATTTTGTACGCAATTATTCAATAATAGCCGCTCCTCTAACTGATCTTACAAAGAAGGGCGTAGATTTCATATGGTCTGAGCAGCATCAACAGGCGTTTAATACCTCAGAAGATGAACTGTGTAGTTCTCCTATCTTAAAATTTCCTGACTTCGGTAAGGAATTCTTCATTGCAACAGACTCCTCAGACTTAGGATTAGGTGGGGTATTGCTTCAGCAATATGAAAAACAGTTTTTCCCGATAGCTTTTTATTCACGGAAACTGAGAACTTCCGAAAGTAAGTATGCAATAATAGACAAGGAATGACTAGCTATTGTTAATTCACTGGTGCATTTTGAGTTCATAATATACGGTTATCCAGTCAAGGTTCTTACTGATCATAAAACCCTAACTGACTTCTTTAAAGGCTCTAGTCGCAGCCCCAAACGAACTCGGTGACATTTGGTCATCCAAGACTTTGGCGCGAGAATCAGGTATTTACCACGGAAAGCAAATATCATTGCTGATGCATTATCACAAAACCTTGTGTCATCTTGTACAGAGCCATTAGCTGAATTAATAGATATATCAACATTCATGCCTATTGTTAAAACTGTATCTGAACAGGAAGATATGGGCTGGAGCGCTGAATTATTACAAACTGAGCAAAGAAAAGATCAGAAATTGAAAAAAAATATAGATGCTTTGGAAGGAAATCATAAACAAAAGGAATATATAAAGTATACGCAGCAGGATTATATAATCAAAGACAATATTCTGTGTAGATCCGTGACAAGGAAAACCTGCAATACACCACATGTGACTAACGACCAGGTGGTAATACCAATCTCACTTATATCCACTGTCCTAAATTGGTTGCATGCAAATCCATTGCATGGACACCCGGGGTTCTCGATAATGTCACAGAAAGCCAAATCGTTGTTTTACTGGCATACAATGCTTACAGATATAAAAAAAACATATAACTAATTGTTGCACTTGTCAGGAAAAAAAAAGGGGGCACACGAAAACACCTGTAGGCCTAGGGGCTTATCCCGCGCCCAATCAACTATTTGAAAGGATACATTTAGATCTATTAACAGGATTTTACTAGTCAGACAGAGGAAATAAGCACCTCTTAGTAATTTTAGATGCTTTGACTCGATATACAGAACTGATAGCACTTAAAACTAAAACTGCGATTGAATGCTCTAGGAATTTTTACGAGTGTTACTTTCGTAAACATGGAATTCCACGTATGATGATCTCAGACTCGGGTGGAGAATTTAATAATCACTTCCTTACCTCATTGTGGGAATTCCTTAGCATAAAGAAAATCAATACCATGATCTATCATCCAGAGTCGAATGGGCTAGTGGAAAGAGCGAATAGGAAGGTTTTAAACATATCAAGATTAACACTAGGGGGATCAGACCCCATTTGGGATATTGCAATACCTGCGGTAATAAGTACTCTGAATCATTCATATCATATATCAATTAAAATGTCGCCTCACGAGGCATTGTATGGTACCCCAGTTAGAACGCCTACAATTAACCTATCAAATCCTTTAAAAGAATGTATAAATGAAAGCAAAAGTCGTTTTGATAACCTTCGAAAGAATTTAGATGAATCACAAATCATAATGAAAAGGAATCATGATAAAATAGCGAAGCCAACTATAACATATACCGTGGGTGATAATGTATACATACAGGTAAATGTACGTAAAGGACTCAATTATAAACTAACACCTAAGTTTGAAGTCCCATTTAGCATTTTGGAAACAATAATGGCCAATAGATTTAAAGCTCAAAATGTATCCCAACCCACTGATGAGAGAATTGTACCATTGGCTCACATAAGAAATTAAAATAAGAGAGAAGGAAATGAGGGATTTTTTTTTTTCTTATTTTTATCTATGATACTTATATGTTAACATTTTTTCATTCTTAATACAGGAGTAATTACATATAACTTTCTCATTACAGGTTTCCAAGATGAAGTTTATATTGCTAGGAGTGATATTGTTCGCTCAGACATTTTTCTCGTGTGGGAAGAGCTCTAAAACTAATAGTATAGATTTTAAATATGGCACTATAGTAGAGAGAACAGAAGATGTATTTATTACTCAAGTAATATAGTTATAGAAGTATGCATGCAAGCAGTTTTTCTCCCACAGAATGACGTCACTAGCTTAAAGAGTGACATTTCAACTTTGCTGCTTCATTAAATGAAATGCATAGAAGACACTTTCCTTTTGATACAGAGAGTTTGCTTGCACCAACACTAAAAGTTTCAGAGATGCTATCCCCCGACTTGCAAAATAAGACTTACAAGTCAGAATCTTTGGCTCATGACCTTTTGATGTGGACAGTAAGAAACACTAACCTTGAAACACGTAACCTGTTTATTTTTGCTGCACTAAACATCTTTGGATCTGTTGCAAGTTTAGGCTTAGGGATTTCAAATCGTCTTAAAATTAGTAATAAAAATAGGAAAATTGAGTTCCTAGCACATGAAAACGAATTAGATTTATCAGAAGTAAGGAATCAGTTAACTTTTATTTATCAAATTATAAGTTTGGTGAACAAACATTCTAGTAATATTAGTCAGATTATGGAAGTACAAGACTTGTTGGCAACGTTAACACATTATAATTCGAAAATAGATCATACCCATATTAAAATTGCACATTTCATTGAGAAATCAAAAGACTATTGGGAAGCTATTACGTTAGCCACTAAAGGTGTTTTCTCACCGCATGTGTTGCCGATAAAAAAGACTTAACCTTAATTCTGGAGAACGGACAAGAGAAAATAGGTTATATTCCTTTGTTAGACGCCCATAAATTAGAATTTTATTACAGCCTAATTACAGTAAGCGTTGAAAATTACAGGATTATGATTAAAATTACCTTTGATTCTTTTGATGCCTGGCAATCATAGAGGATATCACCATTTCCGACTTTCATGACAAATAACTTCAACAAGATGTCGACACCCATCTCATTCTCTAACTCTTCATTATTTCTTCCAACTTTAGCGATGAAGTCGCCAGTTACAATTTGCGTATGTCTCTCAGGACTTGCATCTATTATATATATATATATATATATATATATATATATATATATATATATATATATATATATATATATATATATATATATATATATATATATATATATATATATATATGTACAGTATATATATATATATATATATATATATATATATATATATATATATATATATATATATATATCTTTATATGAACACACACACACACACACACACACACATATATATATATATATATATATATATATATATATATATATATATATATATATATATATATATATATATATATATATATATATATATAGATATATATATATATATATAAAGAAAGAGAGAGAGAGAGAGAGAGAGAGAGAGAGAGAGAGAGAGAGAGAGAGAGAGAGAGAGAGAGAGAGAGAGAGAGAGAAAATCAAATGCCTGAGTAAATACGAATTAGAAGA